>NC_048439.1:8889611-8987111 GCF_004353265.1 Vitis riparia | reverse complement strand
CTTAATGCCATAATGCCTTTAATTTATTCGGAGCTATTAGAGCGGGATCCACTTTTTGGGGAATATGAGTCGAAGCAATAACAAGAATATTTCTAGTGGAACATCTTTCACAATCCCTAGAGAGATAGTTCACTAATAGACCGAGGGATAAGTAATTCGACTCATTCACATCCAGATCATGAATGTTTGGAATCCATATTATGCAAGGAGACATTGCTTTTGCTAATTCGAATTCAAGGGTGATATAAAATCGGTCCATTTCCGGCATCATATCCATAGTTAGTGCATTCATCATAGTTAGTAGCTCTAGCTCCATATCAAGGTCACGATCGATATCGTCACTAGCATAACATAGTTACCCTAATAGAATACTTTTCAAATTGAACCTAGAATATTTGGTGATTCAAGAGACGACTTATCATTATTCATTATAAATTTTAAACAACTCTCTTGAATATCATTCAAAAAAGTTTCAGATTGCCTAGTATTCCACCAATTAGTAACCCAAGTAATTTATTAGCTCTAAGTGCCTCTTATTGAATCCAAAAATAATTTAAAGAGGGAACTAAACAACTCCAAAGACAAGAATTTTAACACAAAATTTAAGCGAGATAATTAGTAAATATACACAATTAATACATAGAAATTCAATTCATTAAAACATCACTAGTAAAATGATCATTCTAAGTTGCACATTTCATTCATACTAGCACATCATTAGATACCTATATCATTTTTTGTTTTTAAGAACTTCCATCCAATGCTATATGTCTATGCCCCCAATAATCCTAACGGAAATCTTTCAAAATATGTTTTGGATATTTCATCTAGGATACTTTCCCTTTCTTTTAAGGGTTCATTGCCCCTCTTATTAATCCATCTATAGGGCCAGCCTTCATGGTGCCCTTTCTTCCAATTTCATAATCTATTAAATACCAATGTTGTGATGTTCCATATTGGATAAGGAAAAAAGTTTCTTACATTATATATGCATGAACTCCTCTTAATCTTGTAGACGCATTTTAAAGTCATGAGAACCTCTTTATGTTCAAAACAAACAATATCCATACAATTGGGTATAGTTAGTTATAAATGGTATCAAAGTCAATCTTCGACCTCGGTGTGGGGGTGGTTGGGTACAGGTAGTAATAAATCGTATCAAAGTCAATCTCCAACCCTGGTGTGGGAATTTGTTTGACCTGGTGAAGGACGTCTGTCTATTTGGCCCCACAATCCCAAGAATTGCGGGACACAACGAGGACGTTTGTGTTTGCATTGAGGAGTGATTGTGATATCTCGCATGCGATAGGAGATAAAGTTCTTGTGATATATATGCATGAGTTCCTCTTAACCTTACATATTTTCAAGTCGTGAGGGCCCTTTCAACTTCCATATTGCTCATATTGCAATTTAGAGTTAGAAACAACTTTAATTCATGTTGCCACAAGAATAAGTAACATATCACGACAAGGAATTCATATTCCATCATATCTGAATCCTTATATTTCAAAAATTTGATAACTAATCATGTATTTTAAAACAATGTTTCTATGAACATATTTTCATAGTTTCACCAAAAATATTTTCAAGAAGTTATGTAGGTACATTTTCTATTCATTTAACCATCAAATATTCACCACGGAATTCAAAGATTTCGTTCAATAGAAATGAGTATACAACTTCAATTATATAATAGAATCTATTCTACGTGCTATGATCAACTAACAATCCTTTTTGTTTTGTTGCTTCTAAGTGACTTCTTAAGAAAGACTTGTGCAAAGGAGAAAAAAAAATAAAATTCCAACGCATTATTTCTAAGGTTCTCATCACAATAATTTCACATCATGGATCTCATTGCAGCAGAGATCCATATGAAGGTGTTGATTTTTGCATCGATCATCTTTATTTTCTTGCAACCCAATAGAGGTCTCATTGGGCATGCCAAAAAATTTTGTTGTAATTTATATTAGCCAACCTACTTCTAACACATGGAATGTGTTATGCACAGGCTTGCCAAAGAATTCCTTCACAACTCACCATTTGATTTTTAGCTCCAGAACTATTTTGGCCTTGATTTTATAATTGACCTAATAGAACTGCAAAAGGCTCTTATGCATGCGAGTGGAGAGCCTTTCTGCCCAAATACCCTCTTAAGTGCATCTTCTCTAGGATTGATAAAGACTCAACTACAATACAAGCTACCATTTTTGGAGGCATCCTGTGAATATAATCTAGATATCAATAAATAAATAAATGAAAGTAGAGAATATATCAAATGTTTAGCAAACATAGAATATGATTCATTAAAAAAGAAAAAGAAAGAGATATCCAAGGACTATAGAATTGAAATTCAATTCGGTATAAAAAGGAACTGATCTTGAACTTGGAATTGAATGCGTCCAATTTCACCGCAGGTGCTGGCATTTTCAGAACAGCAGGTGGTGTCTTCGCTTAATTTAAATGAAGATGAGAGAGAGAGAGAGATAAGGGGGATTTCTTATCAACATGTACATCAGAAGGCAACAATTTGTTTTAGAATCTATTGAGAAGTGAATCAGATAAGAGATGTTTTCTGTTTATATATGATAAATCTCTATGAATGATAAAAAGAATTCATAAGAAACATTATGTTGTAATTTTGAAGAAATAATCAAATATCATTATTTGGTTGTCTTTATATATATAATGGATTTAATGATTCCTATCAACAAAATTAATGATTCTTAGTAGGGGGTTTAATGCTCTTTCCACGATCTTGAATGTATCTAGATAGCCAATCCTAAAAGCAGGATGAAATACTCATCAAATTAAAAAATAAAAAATAAAAATAAATAAATAAATAAATAAATAAAATCAAAATCACTTATACTTCTTGGGGAGACCAAGAGGGTGGTTTTTTTTTTTTGGATGTGTATGTGTAGCCAAAATAAATAAAAATTTATACAACTTAAAAGAGAATAGTTTGTGTGTGGGGAAAGCATGGGTGGTCTATGAAGTAATAACTCATCTAGATTTGGTACTACACCTAATAGCACGTACAAATTATTGAATGAGAATTGAGCACTAAATTCATGTTAAATTTTCCCTTGCCCTCAATTCAACAAAAAAAATGCACAAGCAATATACTCAATATATATTGCAATTTATAAGCTTAAAAAATTCTAAGTTAAATTATGATTACACACCTAAAAGCCCCTTGGATGCAGTTAAAAGAATGTGCTGAAGTGCTCTCTCTAGCAAACCCTAAATACACTAAGAAAGATACAAAACAGAGTACCTCCCTCAGCTTCTCTCATTAGTCAAAATGGAATTGTTGGATGTGTCAATACAAAATGGCTATGGCCAAGAAGATGGGAAAGATGGTTTGTTACAGAATGGTACATGTTCAAGTATCACTTGGTTCAAAGAATGTTTGCTTTACCAAATTCCTGGGAGCTTAAAAACTCATCTCTCTCTGTGATGGTAAAAGCACATTCAATGAATAGTCATCACACCCTCAAGGTTATACCAACATAGCTTTAGTGATTTTTTGGTAAAATTTAGATCACAAATCAAATTTGAAATTGAATTCATAATAAACTAATCCTTGGAAATAATCAAATATAAAAAAGAAACAAAATCAATCCTAATTGTAAACAAAATTTTCATACAGAAACAAAGCCACCTGATCAACAACCCTAGGGCCTAAATTTTGAGAGAGAGAGAGAGAGAGCAAACTAAAGATTGCAATGAAAAGAATTTCAAATTTTAATATTAAATTTTATGCTATTTTACGGCAAGCCCGACCTTATTGCATTCAGCACTTTAGTCTGCAATTTTCATCAAGCACACAAAATGCAAGAAGCAACATGGATTTTTGGAAGTGTGGAGAGTTTAGGATTGGATCCTAACACCACTATTATTGCACAAAAAAAACAAGTCCAAGTACTCACCATTAAAATTTGAAATCAAGATTTTAGGATTTCAGGATGAAATGCTATAAAAGTTGTGAACGACTACTATTTCCCACAACAGTAGGTTGGATTTTAGGTTTATCCATTTCAACTACAAGACCTGCTAATCCCTTTGTGACCACCGAACTTAGGATTGCTAACAGATTTTCCCAAATTTCATACATCATACAAACAATAAGAGAAATTGATCAAATAAATCCCAAATTTCATAAATCAGAGTCCACATTGAAGCTATAATCTCATAAAACTAGCTTGAAACCTGAGTTCTTTGTTTTGGAAAAAAAAAAAGATGGAGCTAGGGTTTTGTTGAAATCGTAGTAAGAGAAAGGGCTAAGGTTTTGTGAAGTCGCAGTGAGCCAAGATGGAGGAGAAGTTAGAATGAAAAAACTGCATCTAAACAGAATCAGAAGGAAGGTCTCATTCCAGTTTGATTTCCATGCTTGCTGGAAAGATAGAAGATATGGATTTTCTACTTGATTCTGCTTAGAATGTTTTGATAAAACAAAATTCTTCCCTTACTGATGATTTGAGAGGTCATCTCTTTCTTATTCCATTGATTCAAAAAGTTCAGCTTCACTTCCTTTTGAAGAAAGAAACCTGGTTGGTTCGTCTTGCTCAAATCAACGAATGACTACTGCTCTAAAGCATTTCTTTTCTTTGTCTTCACCGAGACGTCCTGAGAAGCAGATGCTTGTTGGCAGCGTATCTGGGGTGGGATGATTGTTGGCAGGACTCCTCTTCAGACCTTGATATTACCTATACAGCATCATAGCAATGTTTGACTACTAAGCTCATGCATATGTTGGAGTATGAGACATCCGACATCATTCTCATTGTCTGAAAATGCATGGGAAGCTTTTTATTAAGTTGTAACTCATCTGAGAATCAAAGGAGAGTTGGGGTTGTCCTTGGATTGTGTTGTTGCACAAAGAAGTTTCTCCTTGTTTGTGAAAATTAAATGTACAAATTTAACAAGAAAAAATGAATTATTTTATTAAAAATTATTTTTTATATTAGTTATTTGACAAAATAAATTTTTTTATTAAAGAATTAAATTTGTAGTTAAAAATAAGAACTAAAAAAAAAATTATTTTACTAAAAATATTATCAATAACGAGTTCCAAAATTAAGGGTTTAGTAATTAAATTTTAAGTGAATAAAATAAGAGAGAGGAAAGGAAAAATTAGAAAAAGAAGAAAAAGAGAGAAGGTAGAAATGTAGAACAAGATACACCTCCGAAGTTTGATTTGAAGGGTAGAAAGGGTGTGGCTGAAGCTCTGGATATTTTTGTTGGTGGATCAAGAGTCAATCTTAATCCAGTCAGCTAGAAAAACCCACGCCCAAGCCCACTTTGCTAACTTCGATGGTGGATCGATGGAGGCACCATCATGAAATAAGGCTTTGCTTTCTCTCAAACTAAGATGTGGGATTGCCTTCATGTACCACTCGAACATAGGACACAAAAGAGCAAGGCCCAAACCCGAGTGCTTGAATTTGCCGTGGGTTGCCTACCCTATTGAATCATCTGTAGATTTGTGTTAGATGTGCACTTAGTGTTATATATATATATTATAAATTAGTTAAAATAAAATTATTGTAAATAATTAAATTTTAATTATCTTATTATATATTGTGTAAACTAATTAAATACAAAACAAATATAAATTTATAAATAAAATATTAATATTTTTAAATAAAAATACTTATATAAATATTATTATTTCTTTTTTATCTTACAATATATTCAAATTAAACATATTATCATTTTAATATTAGTATATTTTTAAATTAGCATGTTCTTGACTAATGTTACGAATTTATTATATATATTATTACTTATTTTATCATTTGTTTAAGTCTTTTTTCAATATTTTATAAGTTTTGATTAATTTTCATTTTATTGATATTTTGTATTTAAATATTCATAGATATTTCTTGATATATCCTAATATATCTAAAAAATTAAGTTATGGATATATTCGACCAAACCTATATTTTCATCCTTTTCTACAACACATCCAAAGTTGAAATCTCTAAAAAATAAAATGTATTGTGATGACGCAAAGTAGCCTAGTTGGATAACGAGGTCATCATTAATCCAATTGAAAAATCTTGTACTTAAGAATTGTGACAATTGTTTGTGTATGCCTTCATCGGGGGAATTACCTCTTGATGGGTGGTGAGTTTTTTGGAATCATTGTCAACAATTTTATTCACAAAGTTGAAGAGACTCAGTTTTCATCATATAAAAGTGTTGGAAAAGTGGAAGTAAAAGATATGGGAGTAAGAGGGTTGATGGAGAAACACAAACAATAACAAAGAATATAAAATTGGGAAGAATTAAAAAATTATTTTATTCCACCACTCTTTCTTTTTTTTAGTTATCACATAATCTTTTATTTATATATACTCACACTTAATTAAATAGAAACTCCTAACAATAAAATATAGAAGCATTCTTAGTTTGATAATTCAAAAATAGAAACTAAAATAATAACTCAAAATAAAATATTTTCCCTTGGCTTTTAGAGACTAAATTTAATTCTAATAATTAGAAAGTTTCTAAATCAAGTTTAATTTTCCAGCATGCTCCCTTAAACTTGACTTGTGACTCCAACTAGCATTCTCAACTTTCTAAAATTTTCAAACTTAAGAGGCTTGATAAAAATATCCACAATTTGATCTTGAGATTTTGCAAAATTTTAATTACATTTCCTTATTCACAATGCACTATCTAATAAAATGATATATTAAATCGATGTTGCTTTGATCATTGAAAACTAGATTTTTTTATAAATCAATTGTGATTTGTTATTCACCTAGTGGATGCTTTGTTGTTGCTTGTAGCCCTTAGCCACCAATCTTGTTTTGTATTCCTCTACCTCCCCTTTTGCATTCTTCTTTAACACTCATTTTACTTCATCTGCGTTTTCTTTTGGAAGAGATTTGAATTTCCATATGTGATTCTTCCTTATTACTTTTATTTCCTCTTCCATGGTATCTTTTCATCTTTGGTCTTGAATTGCTTCTTCAAAACTTATTTTTCATCATGTGCAAAAAAAAAAGAGGGTTGGATCATTTTGATTTTCTGTTACTTCATAGATATCTTGTAGACTTCTAAGACATGGTGTCCTTTTCACTTGAGCTTCCAAAAGAGGATGATGTTGTGGGAACTTCATAAGTTGATGGGAGTAGTGATGAAAGTGGAGTAGCAATCTCTTGCAAACTTTCTCTTGTTTGTTCTCCTTCTTCATAAAGGGGAGGAGTATTATAGTTACCTTGAGCATTCCAATCTCATGCTTCTTCTTCATTAAACTTGACACCTATATTAATAATGAGCTTTCCATTTTTTGGATTGTATAATTGTAACCTTTGGAGCTTGAGTCATGATTAATAAAAATATATTTTCCGCTTTTGTCATCTAACTTTGATTACTTTGATTTGGCATATGAGCATATATAATGCTTCCAAATACCCTCAAATGTGAAAATACCTAACTTTATTCCATTCTAAGATTCTTGTGATGTTTTATTCCATACACTTCAATTAGGAGAGTGATTTTACAAATAAATCAACAATCAACTGCTTCGGCCCAAAATTCTTTAGCCATCTTCTTACTTTTCAACATGTTTGAATCATGTCAAGAATAACTCTATTTTTTCTTTTAACTACACCATTTGTGTGGAGAATATGGAGTTGTTAAAGGCGAATGAATCCCATAATTTTCACAATATTTTTCAAATTCTTTTGATGTGAATTCACGTGTTCTATTGAATCTCATTTCTTATATATTGTGGTCACTTTCCTCTTTAACCAATGCTTTAAACTTCTTAAAAGTACTAAATACTTTAGATTTTTCCTTCAAAAAATACACTCAACTTTTTCTACTAAAATCATCAATGAAAAAAAAAATTATTTATTTTTACCAAAAGAGTTTGGATGAATTGGACTACATGTTAAGATGTGTGGAGCCTAATCATTATCCTAATACTAAGAGTATTTTAAGTTGGGGAATTTTGGGGATTTTACACATGTGATTTGGTTTAGGGTAGCCAACTTCATGGATGCCTAATCAAACATAGCTATTGGCAGAACTACTAAAAGGGAAAAAAAACTTTGCAAAATAAATGGGTATATCGAATAAAGGAAGAACATGATGGTAGCAAGAGGTACAAAGCAAGACTTGTAGTAAAAGACTTTCAGCAAAAGGGAGGCATTGATTATACAGAGATTTTCTCTCTAATGGTCAAATTGACCATTATCAGAAGAGTACTTGGGTTAATGGCAAAAGAAGATCTACACTTACAATAGATGGATGTAAAAATGACATTTCTTCATGGTGATTTAGAAGAAGAAATTCACATGCATAAGCTACAAGGGTTTCAAGTTTAAGGGAAAAAGAAAATGGTGTGTAAGCTACAAAAGAGCCTATATGACTTGAAAGAGGCTCCAAGACAATGGTATAAGAAGTTCGACAACTTCATGAGCAATAATAGTTTTTTGAGGTGTCAGGTAGATCATTGTTGCTATATCAAGACATTTGATGGCTTTCATATTATTTTATTGTTATATGTTGATTTTGGGGGCTAGCATACATGAGATTGAAAAACTAAAAAAAAAGTTATTAGATGAGTTTGCAATGAAGGATTTATGTGCTGCAAAATAAATCCTTAGGATGAGGATTACTAGGGATAAAAAGGTCTTGAAACTATCGCAGGAAGAGTATGTGAAGAAGGTCCTTAACATATTCAATATAGTTGGAGTGAAGCTTGTGAGTACCCCTTTAGCTAGTCACTTCCGACTATTTAAAGATCAGTCACCCTTAATTGAACAAGAATGGATTTACATGGCCAAAGTGTCTTATGTATGCTATTGTTTGTACTAGACTGGATATAGCACATGTAGTGGGATTTGTGAGTATATATATGAGTAATTCGGGAAAATAACTCTAGGAGAGAGTGAAGCGGATTCTCAGGTATTTGAGAGGCACTACAGAGTTGACTTTGTGTTTTAGGAAGTCAGATTTAGGTTTGTAGGGGTACGTAGATGTTGATATGGCTAGTGATATAGAAAGCAGAAAAAGTACTATAGGATATGTTTATACTCTAGGTGGTACTACAATCATTTGGGTATCAATGTTGTAGAAGATAGTTGCACTTTCTACTATTAAGGTAGAGTATGTTGCAATGACAGAGGCTAGCAAAGACCTAATATGGTTGTAGCCTTTCTTAGAAGAATTGGGTCACAAGCATAAGCGAAGTGTGTTACATTGTGACAATCAGAGTGCCATCCATCTAGCAAAGAATCTTGTTTATCATGCTAGGACAAAGCACATACAGGTTTAGTATCACTTCATAAGATCAGTTTTGGAAGATACAATTTTAACACTCGAGAAGATTTAGGGGAATTGAAATCTAGCTGATATGTTGACGAAGACCATAACAATTGAGAAACTAGAGTTGTGCACAATTTCAATTGGACTTCTTAGCCGAGATAGAGAAGTCGTAGCCACTATAGGTGAAGACAGTTGATGATGGATTAGTCTCCAAGTGGGAGATTGTTGAAACGTGTGGAGCCTAATTATTATCCCAATAGTAATGGCATTTTAAGTTTGGGTATTTTGGGACTTTACATATTTGATTTGGCTATCTTATTTATATTATGTTTAGGGTAGCCAACTTAGAGAGAGTTTTATTTCTTTTAGGGTATTGAAGGAAATAGAAAAACGTAGCGAGAAAAACCTAGAGGGTGAAGTGTTTTAGGATTCTCTTGTACTCTATTTTCATCATAATGAAAATCTACAACAGCTACAAGTGGACGTAACTTTCAAATTGAGAGTGAACCATTATAAATTTTGTGTGTTTTTGTGCTTTATTTTTCGCATTGGTTTATTATTGCTTTCAGAAAATAAGATTAGAGTGTTTTAATCCTAACACTAATACATCCACATGAATAAGCTCTAGAGACTTCTTTGCTCTTGTAATGGTTTCTTTTGGAAAAGTATTTCGTCATGTTTTCCAAGTAGGCATCATTCACATAATTGATCTGAAAACAATCCTCTCACTATATTTTCCTTGTTCAATAATTTCAATCCTCCAAAATTAAGATGTTCAAATCTTAAGTGTCAAATCCATGAGGAATCATTGACATAAGATTTTAGACATTTTACAACATTTTGAATGTTTAACAACAACATTCTATTATTAATATTAATATTACTATCATTATTATCATTATTCTTATTAATCCTAATGTCCCCTCTTACTTAATAAAATACCTCATGTACTTTTAACAACTCCAACAACCCTACCAACTCTACTCATTATTATTATTTTAATTTATTCCACTACCACCCTTTGCCTTTCACGGTTACATATTGATTTTATTTTATTTTTTTGTCGCCCCAATAAAGTGCCTCAAATCCAAAATCTACAAACATGCAATTCTTTTTCTTATTATTTTCCAATCTCTTATGTCACATACAATCATATATTTATTTACTCATTTAATTTTTAAAATTTCATTGTTTAGATCTATTCATAAAAAAAAAATTCAAATTTCCCTATTTTCATCAATGAAACAACCTATATTCATATTTTCAATATTTTGATCTTAAAATAAATTAAATAAACTAACCATAATCTAAATTAAAATTTTCTAAAGAATATCTAATGTGTTCAAAACTAACTAACGAATAAAATATATTAATCTAGGGTTAAAATCTTTCCTAGAAAAATTTGAACTTCAAACTCTAAACCTCCAAACCTTTAGCCCTACGTTCTCCAATTCTTCGATTTTTTTTGTTAATAGAGTTTTCTGAATACAGAAGACAAGAGGAAAATCTAATTTATACCTATGATTATTAATTGTAAAATGACTCTTTTACCTTTAATGGGTTTAATTAATTAATTAATTAATTAATAATTTACTATTTTGCCCCTAAAGTTTATTTTGGGGTGTTACAATTTCACAATTTAAAACTAAAGATAATAGCATCAAACTATCTAATCCAAAACAATGAATTTGAAAGAAAGAAATACATGATGCGTTTTGTTAATTATGTTGCTTTATAAAAGAGAAAAAGACAGAAATTTAAATGATTGCTAAAAATTTAAAAGTGACTAATGTAATACACTATATTAACTTTTGGAGCTATAATTTTTACCTAGAAGAATCTTTCTACCATATTTGGTTTCCAAAAAATAATTAAGGGAAAATGTGAAAGAAAAAATACAAGGAAAGAAAAAGATAAACAAAAAAAAAAAAGGATTTAAAGTCAATATATTATTTTCATATCCTAATTCTAACTTATTTCGCTTTTTTAACTTTTCTATATAAAGATTAAATAATTTAAAAATATAGAGGTTTCTTAACAATTTTTTTTTCTTCCCTTAATATTTACCAAGTTGTCACTACCTCTCACATGTTCTCCCATGTGAGAGTGTCTCCCAAAGTGATATTTGACAACAAAGAAACCGGTTATGAAATTCATGTTTTAAAACAAAACAAAAAACAAAAAAAAACAAAAAACTTGTAATCAAAATATTTAAAATTATGGAAACATATATTGACTTGTAGCTCATAAGTTGTACCTTCAAGCATGAGTAATGATTAATTGAGTCACTAACATAACCTAATCTAAGCATATTTCATTAGCCTCCATTTCACTATATGATTTTTGCCCATTATACTAATAAATGAACAACACATACTATTTGATTATTAGTTTATTTGGTAATTAAAGGAAACTTATGAATTAAACACAAAGCTTTGATATTAGTCAACTTGGATCAACAATAATCTCCTTCATGTATCTCATCACATAATACCCACATTCCATAGAACCTAGTTGTCTTGGTCACTACAAACACACATGTAAACTATGGTAACAATACAGTGAAAACTTGTATCATGTTTTTACTTCGTTAGTATCTAAACTAATCATACAAATAACCATGCATTTTCAAGTTCCATGTGGTGAACTTAGTAATGAAAGAACATCGTTTAATCCATATGAGTAACTTATTGCCACTTTTACCTAATTAGTGGGCTCCCTTTTAGATGTTTTCTATTTTTCTAAAGGATTGATTATCATTGCCCTACATGAAGGAGATGATATTATTCAAATAGTACATATTCTATTCAAATATGAAAAGGAACACGCTTACATATTAACCATCTCCTTAAAATCATCGCATGGTTGATGGAACATTGGGTCAAAGTAGAATGCGGTCATTGTCCTTGTCTCTAGTGTCACTAAGATCCAATGGAAACTACAAAAAATGGTTATTTTGATTAAATTTATACATAAATTAGCATATCAAAATGTAACATACATACATAACATTAACATTTGAAAATGTTTACTCTAGATTGTATGGAATAAAAATATAGTCAACATGCTTCGCATTCTTTAGTTGATTAGCTATAACCCTTAACTTGTTTTCCTTGGTTGCCTTTCCTAATCCTACTTTTTGAAACCAAAGTTGGATTGACAAAAACAAATCATTCAGATTGCTTTGCATCAATGAGCTTTTTATGCAAGTGCTTGGTTAAATTAGAGGTGTCCAATGGGCCGTGTTGACCTTGTTTACCGAGAAATAACGGGCCAATGTGTCGGGCCAGCACGACCCACTTTAAAATCGTGTTGGGTTGGGCCGGCCCATGCATGCTAAATAGGTGGCCTGGCATGGCCTATAAGCCCACAGGCCAATCATGCCAGGTCGTGACGTGCTAGCAAGTCGTGCCCCATGGGCCATTCACTTTGTTAAAATTTTTAATTTAATTTTTTAAGTCATTTTGTCTTAAATTTTTTTCATTATGAAATGAAATTTCTTTAAAGACCTCTAATAATTTTCATTTTCATTTTCATATATTTATATTTGTCGAGTTTGTAATTGTAAAATTTATAGAAATATTAATTTTAAAAAAAAATAGCAAAAAAATTATATTTCAATTGGTTTTTTATTTTATCAAAATTACAATAAATTTAACATAATGGAATATAAAAGGTAATAATTCTTTTATTCAATATTCCAAAAAATTACATGAAAAAATAGAGAGAAAATAAAGTTGAGAATTGCATCACTATAGCTTGAGTACATCTCAACTCGGTTGGCATCCACCCAACTATCAATCATATACATTACTCAATCTTTAAAAATTAGCTACATTTAATAGATTTAAAAGAAACGAACAACATATTCAATTATCATATTCACTTTTGTCTTCTTATTCAATCTTCATTCTTTTTTTTTCATCTTCATTCTTCATCTACAATCGTCGTCAATCTCTTGAACATCATTGTCTGTATTGAGATCCAATTTATCGAGGTCTTCTTTAAATTCATCTTCCAAAGTTTGGACTCTCATGTGTCCATCTTCCCAATCCTTCAAACATATCTAGGCTTCTAGCATCGCTGCTGCAAGAGTTGTCCTTCTATCTCCTATTATATTTCCAGCTATAGATAAAGCATATTTTGATGCTACAACAGACATCGGTGGGGTTAGTAGATCACGTGTCATTTTAGATAGTACAGGAAAAGAGAATTCATGAGATTTCCACCACTTCATAATATCAAATTTTTTTACTTCATTAGGAGATATGTGTGAACAATAATCAATATCTAAATATTTTGAAAGATCACACCTACTTGAAGGACCAACTTGTCGCTTTCCCTTAGCTAATTGCATAAAGAATGAATCATTTCCAAATGTAGATGGAGTTATAGTACTTGAAGAGGCACTACCATATTTATTCTCATATTATTTATATAAGTTGTTTAATTGTTCATATATCTTACCCTCTAGTTCAGATGGTTGGTTCATACAAGTAGCTATGAATAAAATGTTTTCTATACCTTCAATCTTAACCCTTGGATCCATATAAGCGACTAAACAATAAAGTGGTGGAATAGTTTTTCAATATTTTCAAAAAAAAAAAAAAAAAACCATTTGTACGCATATTTTTTATACAATTGAGAGAGATTAAGAGTTCAACATCTCAATTATTTTCTCAAATATAAAGAGGGAGTTGATGATAAGGACTCCCTAACTAATATTAGATTTAAAAACTTCATTATTGAAACTTCCAAGACAGAAGAGACGAAACCACCCATATTTCTAATATCCACCTCATTGGTAAGGCTATTTTATTTTTATTTTTGTCTTGCTTTCATATTAAATGAGGAATTTAATGATAAGAACTCCCGAACTAATATTAGATTTAAAATTTTCATTATTGGAACTCCTAAAACTGAAGAGACAAAACCACTCGTATTTCTAATATCCACCTCATTTATAAGGCTATTTTAGTTTTATTTTTATCTTACTTTCATATTAAATAAATGAATGAAAGTCCCAACCATCTTGGGGAAGTCTTCCTCTTTCACCTTGTGCTAACAAATAAATTTAAAGTTTTTTTTATTTTATTAATGGGCACAAAAGATGTATTAGGCAAAGGATGCTTTTAATAGTTTATTACAATTTGATATTTTCATTGCATCTTTGTCAAAGAATGTGTACAAGGCAAATTAGACATCCATATTCATTCTTACTCTAAATAATCAAGGGAGTTTCAAAAGGATAGAATGACATAATAGAAACAATAAAAAAATTGTACATAATCAAATATATATTTTCATTTGTACATAAAAAAAATAAAATAAAATAAAGTGTACATAAAAAATTGTACAATAAAAAAATCCACTCCAATCAATATTTTCATAAGTTAAAAACAATTTGTTAATAATATTTTATTTTTTCTTAAATAATATTTGTTTTCTTTAATTTTAACATATTTATTATTTCTTTCCTTTTATAATACATAAACATTTTTGTTTAAATTTCTAAAAAGAACTAATAAAACTCCATGCTTCCACTGTAAAATTATCAAACTCTTCATTTAACACATCACATTATTTTTCTCATAATTTTTTTACAATAAATAAAATTACTTTAATAAGGTGTCGAACATCTTTTAAATCTTTTCAAAACTTGGAATGGGAAGAATAATAATGAATTAATGAATTTAACCAATTGTTTGAAATTTTTGCTACCTCAACGGTCATGCTTAGTATAATCATAAAAAGAAAGTATAAATTAGAAAAAAAAAAAATCATATCATGAATTTTTGACAAAAAATAAATTATAAATCCTCTTAGGAAAGCTACCTTAATTAGTTATAGAAGTCTCTCTCTTATTATAAATATTATATATATATATATATTTTTTACTTGTAAGAATAATTAGAAAAATGAATTATTCTGTCAAGTCATCAAACACTGAATTCATTTCAGACATTGAAATGGTCACACTGTCAATGCAAGGAGTTTAGTCAGACTATTCAATCAGAATTATTTTAAGGGAAATGTAATAATCTATAATATTAATTGTAACTTGGAATAGCTTAATTTATAGTTTCACAGCTCATCTTGAAAGCGATCAAAATTTGACCATACATGCATGAAGATGAGATTAAAAGGAAAGCAAGATGTTCATACTTGCTGGTAGACTTATTTTATTGTAATCTCACCTAACAGATAACGTTACAAAAAAAATATAAGAACTCAAAAAACCGTGTTGAAAATAATGGATAAGGACAACGCATCAAGGGTGTAGTTTACCAAATTTTACGAGAAAGGGAAAGTGAATAAAATAAGAGAGGGAAGGGAGAAAAGTCAGAAAAAATTTGTTACAAAATTCCTTTTTCTGAAGAAAATTTTTTATGATTAAGTCAACTCTTCGGTTTGTATGGCTGTGCCTCTTTATCAGTGTAATTAGATCCAGCAGCTCTCTCACTTGCCTTCATTCACCCTTAATTAATCCATCAAATCTCGCCTCATTCATCACCCCCTTATGGCTTACGCCCTCCTTTCTATCGTCTTGACGCGCTTGGCTTCCGTTGTGGAAGAACAGATTCGTGATGAACTTACTCTGGTTCTGGGTGTTGAAGCAGAAATCCAAAGCCTCACAGATACACTCCGATCCGTCCGAGATGTTCTTGAGGACGCAGAGCGCAGACAAGTGAAGGAAAAATCTGTCCAGGGTTGGTTGGAGAGGCTGAAAGACGTGGCCTACCAAATGGACGACGTGCTGGATGAGTGGAGCAGTGCTATTCTCCAATTACAGATGGAGGGAGCTGAAAATGCTTCCATGTCTAAGAATAAGGTAAGCTCCTGCATTCCCTCCCCTTGCTTTTGTTTCAAGCAAGTTGCTTCTCGTCGTGACATTGCTCTTAAGATTAAGGACTTAAAACAACAACTAGATGTCATTGGAAGTGAAAGAACCCGGTTTAATTTTATCTCAAGTGGGACCCAGGAGCCACAGCGACTTATAACCACCTCTGCAATTGACGTTTCGGAGGTATATGGTCGAGATACGGATGTAAACGCCATATTAGGCCGTCTGTTGGGTGAGAATGATGAAGAGAAATCAAGGCTCTACATCATCGCCATAGTTGGGACAGGAGGCATGGGCAAAACAACTCTTGCTCAACTAGCCTACAACCACCAAGAGGTGAAGGCCCATTTTGATGAAAGAATTTGGGTCTGTGTCTCTGATCCTTTTGACCCAATCAGAGTTTGTAGGGCTATTGTTGAAACCCTCCAAAAAAAGCCTTGCAATCTCCATGATTTGGAAGCCGTACAACAAGAAATTCAAACATGTATTGCCGGACAGAAATTCCTTCTTGTGCTAGATGACACGTGGACTGAAGACTATCGATTGTGGGAGCAACTGAAGAACACTCTCAACTACGGTGCAGTAGGAGGGAGTAGAATTCTGGTGACCACGCGTAAAGATAATGTTGCTAAGATGATGGGAACTACATACAAGCATCCAATAGGTGAATTGTCTCCGCAGCATGCTCAAGTATTATTCCATCAAATAGCTTTTTTTGGGAAGAGTAGGGAGCAAGTCGAAGAACTAAAAGAAATTGGTGAGAAAATAGCAGACAAATGCAAGGGCTTGCCACTCGCTATAAAAACATTGGGGAATCTCATGCGCTTAAAAAATAAAAAGGAAGAATGGAAGAATGTTTTGAATAGTGAAGTATGGCAGCTGGATGTGTTTGAGAGAGATCTTTTCCCGGCTTTGTTGCTCAGTTATTATGATCTACCCCCTGCGATTAAACGTTGCTTCTCATATTGTGCTGTCTTTCCAAAAGACGCTGATATTCGAGTAGATAAGTTGATCCAGTTGTGGATGGCACAAAACTATCTCAATTCTGAAGGAAGTAAAGAGATGGAGACAGTTGGTAGAGAGTACTTCGACTATTTAGCAGCTGGGTCTTTCTTCCAAGATTTTCAAAAGGATGATGATGATGATGATATAGTAAGTTGTAAGATGCATGACATAGTGCATGATTTTGCTCAACTTTTGACTAAGAATGAATGCTTTATTATGAGCGTTGACAATGCAGAAGAAGAGAGAACAAAGATATCCTTCCAAACAATTCGTCATGCCACCTTAACTAGACAACCTTGGGACCCGAACTTTGCCTCCGCTTATAAAATGAAGAATCTACACACCCTCTTGTTCGCATTTGTAGTCATTTCAAGCTTAGATGAAGACCTACCTAATTTCTTCCCGTATCTGACATGCCTAAGGGCATTGGATTTGCAATGGAGTCCTTTGATTGTGAAACTTCCTAATGCACTAGGGAAATTGATACATTTAAAATACCTTGATTTATCATATTGTGGAAGCTTGAGAGAATTGCCTGAAACAATTTGTGATTTATATAATTTACAAACCTTAAATATTTTTGGATGTGTTTCTCTTATACAACTACCACAAGCAATGGGTAAACTTACTAACCTGAGGCATCTGCAAAATTTGCTGACTACTCTAGAGTATTTGCCAAAAGGAATTTCAAGATTAACCTCTCTTCAAACGTTGAATGAATTCGTTGTAAGTAGTGATGGTGACAATAAATGCAAAATAGGAGATTTGAGAAACTTGAACAACCTTAGAGGGGCACTTGGAATAAGAGTGTTGTGGAAAGTGGAAGATGAAAGGGAGGCCCAAAAAGCAGAATTGAAGAATAAGATACACCTCCAACATTTGACATTGGACTTTGATGGAAAGGAGGGGACGAAGGGTGTGGCTGCAGCTCTAGAACCCCATCCAAACTTGAAATCTCTATCTATACAACGGTATGGTGATACAGAATGGCATGGTTGGATGATGAGGTCACCATTAACCCAGCTGAAAAATCTTGCACTCTCGTATTGCAGCAAATGCCTACGTATGCCTCCATTGGGGGAACTTCCTGTCCTAGAGAAGCTGGAAATAACGGATATGGGAAGTGTGAAACACATTGGTGGCGAGTTTTTGGGATCATCATCAAGAATTGCATTTCCAAAGCTGAAGAAACTCACTTTTCAAGACATGAAAGAGTGGGAAAAGTGGGAAGTAAAAGAAGAAGAAGAAGAAGAAGAAGAAGAAGAAGAAGAAGAAGAAGAAGAGAAATCAATAATGTCATGTCTTAGTTACTTGAAAATCCTTGGATGCCCAAAGCTGGAGGGGCTACCTGACCATGTGTTCCAGAGGACACCATTGCAGGAACTAGTCATCGCAGATTCCGATTTCCTACAGCAGCGCTACCAACAGGATATTGGAGAGGATCGACAAAAAATATCTCATATCCCAATAGTCAAATATGAAGGGGAGTGAAGATTGGTCATCACACTTCACTCTTGTCGCTCATGTTACATGCAGGTAATTCTATTTCTAACATAGCTTTCTCTTCTTTTCTATTGCATCCATAACCACACACATTAATCTATTGCAACAATTGCATGGTATTTTAATTCTCCTAATCATTTGTTCTTCTTTGTTCTACTCATTTACTTTTTTCAATTTCTCTTGCCTCCCACTACGGATTTGGTAAATTTGATCGATTACTTAATATACTAAATAGGTTAATTTAAATCCTAAACTTCAAAGTATATTCCATAAAATTATCTCCCATATATGTTCCACAATCAAACACAAGAATAACTCTTTATTACCATCCATAACTACAAGATTTATTCCTTTTGGCTTTGATAATTGGTGCAGTTTGATCATGCTTGGATATAGAGTAATGGGAAGCAAATTTTCTAGAACCAGAGCAAGTCTATCGTCTCCGCCGGATTTTCTGCTAAATAAATGTAAGATGGTGATGTATGTATGTATAATAAGACTATTTTGACAATTGATTGTAATAAATGCTTTATGTAATCTTCTATGGTTGTCTAGAAATTTGAAGTTTTTCCCTTTATCTTTCATCTTTGTTCCATCACAAAATAATTCATGTTATGCAAGTTAATATGACTTAAAAACTTATTACTTGTTATGAATAGCTATTAATGGTGGATGACCACCACCATTAGTTTTGTAAATTAAAATATATACATGTACTTCATTATGAAGCAATAAATTGTAACTTTAGGTTTAATTTGTGAATCTATAAATGATGGTTTCCCACCTTGCAAAAGAGAAAGATCAAATTTTGAAAAACATTCTTTATTGTTACTCTCTCCTTTCTTTGGCTCATGATTTATTTCTTTTATTGTTTGAATTTTATATTCTTTTATTTTACGTTATCAATATGAGTTGCTTTGAAGATAATTTGTATTATTGTTATGTCAAAGTTGTTAATATATATATATAATAGATGTCGCATATTTCTATTCACATTTACTTGGTTATATATATTCAAACGATGCAAGCAAATTATTTTACTTATTCATTTCCAGAAGCTATGCACAAATCTCATTTAATAATATCATTGCTAGATGTTATGTGCAAGTTATTATATAGCCAGAAGCAATATAAAAATCATTTTTATAGCCTAAAACTATCTAGAAATAATTTTATATTTTTCTCATAACAAAAGCTCTGTAAAGAAAAAAAAATTATAGCCTAAAACTGCACAAAAATTATTATTAGCTTAAGACTAAAGTAAAAAAAAAATGACAAATTAAGTCAATATCCCAATTGCAAATACTCTAGCATAGATTGATATCCCTACAATATAGTTAACAAATGAATCCAAGATATGCTTGAAATGTGATAAACTTATCAACTCAAAGAATCTAATTCCCTAAAGGAGGAAACTCATTTTGATCCTCATAGAAATCAATGTGAACTAAAAGTTTAAAAGATCATTTATTTGCAAAATCTTGCAACCAATTACCAAATGCATTCATTGATATGAAAAAAAATAACAAAGTCACATATCTTAGTTGCAAATACTTCAGTACAGATTAATATCCCCACAAAATAATTAATAAATGAATCTAAGATATGCTTGAAATGTGATAAATGTATCAAATCAAAGAATACAATTCCCTAGAAAAGGAAACATCAAGGAAAGTTGACACTCTCAAAGAGCCTAAAAAAAAATGACACATTAATCTAAAATTAGTGAACTCATAGCCCCTCAAGAGGCACAAATAAATTAGATAACCCCTAAAAAGACACATATTGAACAAGCCTTGAAGAGGTACAAATTGAATAAGTAACCCCTCAAGAAGTATAGATACCTAAAAATAATGAGATCTCAATAAGTTATGTTCACATAGAAAAAAAAAATCAAAATAATATTGTTATTAAATAATATTTTAGCTTTCCAATTGACATCATAAGAAATTATGTGGATCTTGAACAATAAAATGTAGAAGAATATCAACACAAAAATAATTGGTCAAAATGAAAGGAAGTCATGTAGGCAAAATTAAACTCGTTAATAAAACAAGAAGTGTGACTTGTAGTCCAAACACCTAAAGACGTAAAGTTTATTAGGCACAAATGGGTATTAAAAGGAAAGCACAATAAGAAAAAAAATGATAAGATATAAGATGATTAATAGCACAATGTTTCTCATAGAGATTTAGTATAAACCACGAGAAAACATATTATCCCATCATGAACGTAATCATACTTTAACTTTTAATTAATTTGACAGTAGGACTAGATATCCATCTCATGGATGTTGTTATAATATATTTATATGGATCTACAAAGAATGATGTATACATAACAATCCCTAAATGGTTTAAATTTTCTAAAGCAAATAATAGAAAGTCTTGTAGCATTTATTCAATCAACTTATAACCGTCCTTATATGAATTGAAGCAATACGAACATATGTGGTATACAATCATCTTAGCAAATACCTATTAAAAAAGGGTATGTAAATAACTCTATATGTCCTTATATTTTAGTAAAAAATCATAAATCAAATTTGCAATTATTATAGTATATGTTGATAATTTAATCTTACTAGGATTACTAAAGAGCTCACAAGAACGGAAAATTATTTAGAAAATGAATTTGAAGTGCACTTATGTATCTTACCAATTGTACACACCCATATTTTGTTTTTTCTAACAATTTACTAGCAAGATATACTTTCTTTCAACTCAAAGACATTATAATGGTATCAAATATATATTACGCTATCTTTGGGGAACAATTAATACAAATATATTTTACTTAAGAAAATCAAATCTACAATTACTTGGGTATGCAAATGTAAGATACCTTTCAGAACCGCATAAAGGTAGGTTACAAATTGGGTATATATTTAATTGTGATGATACTACTATTTCATAGAGATCTGTCAAACAAACAATGGTGGACATGCCTTCAAATAATTTAAAAATACTTGTAATTCATGAAGGAAGTTGTGAATAATACTAAAATTTATGATCCAACGTATTTGGAAATTATGTGGGCTATCCTTGATCAAAGGCTACCCAACAATATTGTATGAAGATCATGTTATGTCTATTGCACAGACAAAGAGTGGTTAATGGATTGAACCAAGAACATTCTACAAAAGTCTTTTTTGTTCATATAAACTCCGAAACAATGGTGAAATTAATGTTCAATAAATTAGTTCAAATGATAATATAATAGATTTATTCATGAAGTTATTACCAACCTCAACATTCAAAAGATTAATACATAAAATTAAAATGTGTCAACTCAAGGATCTATCATTAGATTAGTATGAGGATATGAACATGAAAGGGAGCATGTTTCTAAAAGAATGCCAATATATTATACTGGTTTTTTCTTCATCGAGATTTTATCTCATTAGTTTTTATTAACCAAGTTTTTAACTAGGTAATTCTAACAAACCAAGATCAGCTTAAAAAATTATAAGAATGTTGTACTATTTTTCGGGTTTTTCTCAAAGAATTTTTTACTAATAAGGTTTTAATAAGCATATTCTTTTAATATGATGGACTCGTAAGAAAGAATATTATAAATGACCATTAATAGAGGATGATCGCCACCTTTAGTTTTGTAAATTAAAATATTTCCATTTACTTAATTTGTGAAGTGATAAAATTATAATTTTAGGTTCCATTTGTAAAACTATAAAAGAAAGTATCTCACCCCATAAATGAGATATACCAATCTTGAGAAGCATTTTTCTTCCCACTCTCTCCTTTATTCCTTTTATTATTCATTTCTTTTATTGTTTCAATTTTGTAATATACCAATCTACAAGGACTAGGAATGTTTTAAATTTAAAAAAATAATAATAATTTCTTTCATTTAATTGAAATATTAAGTTATTTTTACTATATTCACAAAATGTACTTAAATTATATTTCCTAAGTGTCTTTTAACTTTCATTCTCTTCATTAAGAAGATTAGATCAAGATTAAATCCTTGATCTATCTCATCATTAAGTAAAATGTTAAAATGTTAAATCATCCTAGGAAACAGCAAAAGCTAGTAGATTGTAAATTTTCTTTGGTGGTGTAAGCTTGGAGCGTTTTTCAAAAACAATTATATAATATTTATTTTAACAAAATTTTGTTTCTAAATTTGAAATATTCTCAAACTTGTTTCTTATGTTTTTTAATATTTTTTATAAATAAATTTTGTCTAAATGTTTTATTTAAATCATTCTTTATATTTACATAATAATTTTTTAATAATCCCAAAAAAAAAAAACAAATGAAATAAGAAAAAAAAATTAAAAATAATTAAAATATATTTTTAAAAAAAAACCTATTTTCAAAATAAGTTCTCAA
Organism: Vitis riparia; assembly: GCF_004353265.1. NCBI lineage: Eukaryota > Viridiplantae > Streptophyta > Magnoliopsida > Vitales > Vitaceae > Vitis > Vitis riparia. Next base: position 8,964,116 of record NC_048439.1, on the reverse strand, counting down.
AAAATCATTCTTTATAAAATAAAAATTATCAAAAGTATTTTTAAATTTAGAAAACTATTTTCTATTTTTAAAAATAAACAATCTATTTTAAAAAATAATTGCTCCAACACATCTAAAGTGTAAAACTCTAGAAATGCCCCACAACATAAGGAACAATTGAACAACCTTATAACAAGGCTAAAACCACCATGAGCAGGCCGCAAAAACTAGCTCAATGCATATAATAATTATAGTTGTTAACTCATAAAACGTATTATGTACCGTTTTTCTCTTTTTTCGTACCATGTATTGAAAGTTTGTTTATATAAAAATAAATAAATAGAAAAGTATGTACATATGCGAATATCTAATAAAAAATATGAAGTATAAAGTATTATATACCCAATTTCATGTAAGATAATAGAATCTAAAGAGTTGATCTATATCATATTATATGAAAATACTGAATGCTGATATTTTAATAAATTCAAATTCAAATTTTGAAAAGTAAGTCACACTTTACAAATGTTTTAAACTTGTTATATGTTATTCTAATTCTTTTTATTAATTATTGAGAGAAAAAAAAAAGAATAATTATATATATATACTTTTAGTTTCTATAAATATTAAATGGGTTTGAGAATTCTAATTTATTTCTTAAAAATAAAAATATATTTGGTAATTATATAAGAAGGAAAAAAAGTATTTTACGATATTTTTTATAATTATTTGATAATTTTGAATATTTTTTTAATGTTTAGGCCAGACACGATTAATGTTAGTTTTGTGATGATGTGTGAAATAATAGTTATGGACAATGATGAAAATATCGGTAATTACGGATATATTGGTAACTCGATTTTACGGATATATCGGATATATCGGAGAAATATCGACGGATATTTTGGAAAAAAATTTTGGTAAACAAAAAATTGATCAAAACTTATGGAAATGTAAAAAAAAACCTTGTAGTAATGTAATTAGAAGTATAATAGACAATTTAAAGTTATTTTGTTGAAAATTTTGATATATATATATATAATATGATTTGTGAATCGCGATATTAGACATAATTATATTATGTCGGTTGTACTTATACACTCATTATGAAGTTTTATGAAAAACTTATTCTAGCAAATATCAATAATTTGTACATATTATCATATAGCTTGAGGTTCAATTCTGACCATTGGATCACATCCAGCTTCAATTTGGACCATTATATGCACATGGGTCATGATTTGTTTCCATTTATTTTATTTTATTTTATTTTATTTTATTTCTACTAAATCTAAAAATCAAATGGGCCACACCACTTCTCTCACTCGGGCATGCCCTTTTCTGAAGATGCCCTCCGACAGAATCCCTAAAAAAACCCTATTTTCCTCTACCACTCTCAATCCTCGTAGGTACTAATCTAAACATGTTATTTTTTTTTTTTTTTTTGCAACCCCCGTTTGATTCCATAGAAAATCCATCCCCCATTCGATTTCCGGGTAAATTCATCCTCGTTTGATTTCCGAGAAAATCCATGCAAAGCCCCCAAAGAAAACCAAAAAAATTGCTTTTCTTTTGCTCCCTGTGTTTTCTGAATCCGTTTTAGGGTTCTCTTTGCTGTTGTGCCATTGGATTTAAATTTCACGAACCCTAAATCCACGATTTTTGAGCCAGGCTGAAAAACACAAGCTTTGCCTGCAAATCATGATCAGATTTTGTATCCTGTGCGCGGGTTGGACTGGTAGGAAAATTTCTATTTTTTTGGCCGAAAAATCGTCGAAATAAACCGAAACAAAACGATTTTTCTCTAAAATTTTCCAACCGAAGGCGATTTTTTCAAAAAATCGCCGAAATTTCTCCTTTTACCGAAATTTATCTGAAATTTCTCCGATTTTTGGCGAAATTTACGGATATTTCTTCCGTCGACATTTCGCCCCCCTCTTTCGTTTCGCCGACCTCCGAAACACGAAATTTCGCCGAAATTTCGGCCAAAAAAACAGAAATTTTCATCATTGGTTATGGATGAGGATTAATTTTCAAAATCATTTTAAAAATCTTAATTATGAAAACAAAATATAAATAAAAGTGGAAACAAATACAGTGGAGCCAAAAAGTTACCTTTTTGGCATAAAATTCCAAGCTTTTAAGGAGAATAAATAAATAAATCTGAACGGGAAACTGAAGAAATTAAAAGCTCCAATCACAATAGGGTTGTTCTATGGTACCCACTCTTCATTTTGGGGGTACCTACCCACATTTGACTCCAATAAAAATATGACATGTGTAAAGTGCATATCATTAAAAAATTTATAAAAACTTGTCAAACCGGTAAAGATAACTTGTTGGTGAGAAATAATCACATGCATTTCATATATATCTAAATATTACAACTTTTTATAATTTATTATTAAATATCAAATATAATTTGTTATTTAATGCATTACCTAACTCTTATCTAAAAAAAGAAAATCTTACTTACTACTTTTATACTCTCATTATTCATTTATAAAAAAAAAGATAGTAATTTAATATGAAAATTACATAATTTCAATTACCAAATTACAAAATATGTAAGATGTATTTTGATGAATCAAATTTCAAGATCAAGTTTAAAACTTTTTGAGAGAGAAAATTTAAAATTTGTATTATATGAAGAAGATGAAGGATTTCAAGTGATTACAAATGTCAAAGGTAATATTTTATATTTTTTTATCCAAATATAATTGTTGTAGGAAGAAATGTGATGTTAAATAACGATTTTAGAATTTTTTATGAGTTTATTATAAAATTTTGTTCTCAAATTGTTATTAATATTTTTATATAATTTTTTTTTTGTTCATAGATTAAATTTGAAGATGAAGCTTTATATGTCTTGAAGGATGTCAAGTGATTACAAGTGTTAAAAGGTAACATTTGATTTTTTTTTTCCATTTACATATAACTATTGTAGGTAGAAATGTCATGTTAAATGACATTTAAATATGTAATGATTTATAATATCTAGATTTTTTAATTTTTTCTGAGTTATTTTTAATCAAATTGAGAGCATTTAGTAATTTATTATGAAATTGTCATCAATATTTTGTAAAAGATGGTACGAACTTTGTAAAAGATGGTACGAACTTTGTAAGAGATGGTACGAACTTTCTAAGAGCGGGTACGAACTTTCTAAGACATGGTACTAATATTCTAAGAGATGGTACGAACTTTATAAGAGATGGTACGAACTTTCTAAGAGAAGGTACGAACTTTTTAAGAATGGGTACGAACTTTCTAAGACATGGTACGAACTTTCTAAAACTTTCTAAGAATGGGTACGAACTTTCTAAGACATGGTACGAACTTTCTAAGAGATGGTACGAACTTTCTAAGAGAGGGTACGAACTTTCTAAGAGTGGATACGAACTTTCTAAGAGAGGGTACGAACTTTCTAAAAATGGGTACAAACTTTCTAAGACAGGGTACGAACTTTCTAAGAGAGGGTACGAACTTTCTAAGAGATGGTACGAACTTTCTAAGAGTGGGTACGAACTTTCTAAGAGATGGTACGAACTTTCTAAGAGAGGGTACAAAGTTTCTAAGAGTGGGTACGAACTTTCTAAGACAGGGTACGAACTTTCTAAGACATGGTACGAACTTTCTAAGAGATGGTACGAACTTTCTAAGAGTGAGTGCGAACTTTCTAAGACAGTGTGCGAACTTTCTAAGAGAGAGTGCGAACTTTCTAAGAGAGTATGCGAACTTTCTAAGAGTGTGTACGAACTTTCTAAGAGAGGGTACGAACTTTCTAAGAGTGGGTACGAACTTTCTAAGAGATTGTACGAACTTTCTAAGAGAGGGTACGAACTTTGTAAGAGAGGGTACGGACTTTCTAAAAGAGGGTACGAACTTTCTAAGAGAGAGTACGAACTTTCTAAGAGAGAGTACGAACTTTGTGAGATGGGCTACGAACTTCCATAATTTCTTTAAGAGTAATTTTTTTAATTTCTTTTAATAGTAATTTCCATCATTTCTAAGCTTAATTAGTATCAATAAATAATATTATTGTATTTCCATGTGGAAAAATTTTTTGAAAAGTTTGATAATTTGTAAAATTTTCGAGGGTAAAGAGAATGTGACGAAGGGTGCTAAGAATGTGAGGAATCCTCACATTCTTTGTACAATTCCTCACATTATTCGTACCTTCTACAATTACTTAGTGTTTTAATTTTTTAATTTTCTTAAAAGTAATATTCATCATTTCTAAGCTTGATTAATATCAATAAACAATATTATTTATATTTTTAAGTGGAAAAAAAATCGAAAAATTGTTAAATTTTAGGGTACGGAGAATGTGAGGTAAGGTATGAAGAATGTGAGGATTTCTCATAATCTTCATACCTTTTCTCACATTTTTCATATCCTCTCTAATTTTTTAGTGTTTTAATTTTTTAATTTTTTAGGATAATTTACATTATTTCCAATTTAAAATTTTTTTAATGCTTAATTTTTTTTTTTTAACAATTCTATCAATAATAACTCAAAATAATATTATTAAACTATGTTATTGTTATTTCAAGTTAAAAAGTAAATTTAAAATTTTAAAAATATAAATAATTTAGGGTACGAAAAATATGAGAATGGTATGAAAAATGTGATAAATACATGTTTGGTACTTTTATCACATTTTTCATATTGATTTTTAGTTTTAAAATTTTTGAAATTACAAATTTATTTTTGAAAATACTATCATTAGTAACTTAAAAGAGTATTAGTAATTTATTTTATTGTAATTTAACTCTAAAAACCTTAAATTCAAAAAATGTAAAATTTGGAAAGTACGAAAAAAAAATTAGGACGATCTAATTACCTAAACTTTACGTATGATTACCAAAATGTTGAATTTTTATGAAAATACTCATTTCATATTAAAATATTACCATATTCATTTTTATGTTGAATTTAAATGTTTAATAATTTGTTAAAAATAAAATAATGTAATTATGATATATGATGATTTTTTTTGTTAATAAATATGTTTTCAAATTTTATATCATTTTATTTTTTATTTTTTTCCAATTCTATTTTTATCTAATATTTATTTTATTTAAACCCAAAATTGTTGAGAATGGAGGAAGAAAGAATGCCACAACCGGTTCTTCCCTTAACTGGTTAAGTGGAATTTTTATTTCAAATTTAAAATGGATGGCCAAGATGTAATCTTGGACATCCAATGGCTTGAAAAGCTTTTTGGGTAGGTACCGAAGAGGTACCCTAGAATTTTCCATCACAATAACGTTGGCCTCATTTCCTCCACGCATAGTTGGTCTTGGTGTTATACGGCTGCGCCGCCTCTTTACCAGTGTATTAGATCACCAGCTTTGTCCCTTGCCTTCATTCATCACCCCCTTATGGCTGACGCTCTCCTTTCTATCGTCTTGACGCGCTTGGCTTCCGTTGTTGAACAACAGATTCGTGATGAACTTACTCTGGTTCTGGGTGTTGAAGCAGAAATCCAAAGCCTCACAGATACACTCCGATCCATCCGAGATGTTCTTGAGGATGCAGAGCGCAGACAAGTAAAGGAAAAATCTGTCCAAGGTTGGTTGGAGAAGCTGAAAGACATGGCCTACCAAATGGACGACGTGGTGGATGAGTGGAGCACTGCTATTCTCCAATTACAGATCGAGGGAGCTGAAAATGCTTCCATGTCTAAGAAGAAGGTAAGCTCCTGCATTCCCTCCCCTTGCTTTTTTCTCAAGCAAGTTGCTTCTCGTCGTGATATTGCTCTTAAGATTAAGGGCATTAAACAACAACTAGATGTCATTGCTAGTCAAAGAAGCCAGTTCAATTTTATCTCCAGTTTGAGTGAGGAACCACAGCGATTTATAACTACCTCTCAACTTGATATTCCGGAGGTATATGGTCGGGATATGGATAAAAACACCATATTAGGCCATCTGTTGGGTGAGACTTGTCAAGAGACCGAATCTGGGCCCCACATCATCTCCATAGTTGGGACTGGAGGCATGGGCAAAACAACGCTTGCTCAACTAGCCTACAACCTCCCGGAGGTGAAGGCCCATTTTGATGAAAGAATTTGGGTCTGTGTCTCCGATCCCTTTGACCCATTCAGAATTTTTAGGGAGATTGTTGAAATCCTCCAAGGAGAATCTCCTAATCTCCATAGTTTGGAAGCTTTACAACAAAAAATTCAAACATGTATTGCTGGAAAGAAGTTCCTTATTGTGCTAGATGATGTGTGGACTGAAAACCATCAATTGTGGGGACAACTGAAGAGCACTCTCAATTGCGGAGGTGTTGGGAGTAGAATTCTGGCGACCACACGTAAGGAGAGTGTTGTTAAGATGGTGGGAACTACATACACGCATTCCTTAGAGGAATTGTCCCGGGAGCAAGCTCGGACATTATTCCATCAAATAGCTTTCTTTGAAAAGAGCAGGGAGAAAGTGGAAGAATTGAAAGAAATTGGTGAGAACATAGCAGACAAATGCAAGGGCTTGCCACTCGCTATAAAAACTTTAGGGAATCTCATGCGTTCAAAACATAATAGGGAAGAATGGGAGAATGTTTTGTGTAGTGAAGTATGGAAGCTGGATGTGTTTGGAAGAGATATTTCCCCTGCTTTGTTGTTGAGTTATTATGATCTGCCCCCTGCAATTAAACGCTGCTTCTCATTTTGTGCTGTTTTTCCAAAAGACTCGGTTATTGAGAGAGATGAGCTGATCAAGTTGTGGATGGCACAAAGCTATCTCAAATCTGATGGGAGTAAAGAGATGGAGATGGTTGGTAGAGAGTACTTCGAATATTTAGCTGCTCGGTCTTTCTTCCAAGATTTTGAAAAAGATGATGATGGTAATATAATAGGTTGTAAGATGCATGATATAGTGCATGATTTTGCTCAATTTTTTACTCAGAATGAATGCTTTATTGTGGAGGTTGACAACCAAAAAAAGGGGAGTATGGACTTATTCTTCCAAAAGATTCGTCATGCCACCTTAGTTGTCCAAGAGAGTACCCCTAATTTCGCCTCCACTTGTAACATGAAGAATCTTCACACCCTCTTGGTTAGGGAAGCATTCAAGTCAAGATTGCTTGAAGTCCTCAGGCATTTGACATGTCCTAGGGCATTGGATTTGAGCAGCAATCATTTGACATGTCTTAGGGCATTGGATTTGAGCAGCAATCAGTTGATTAAGGAATTTCCTGAGGTAGGAAAATTGATACATTTAAGGTACCTTAATGTATCAAATTGTAGGGGATTGACGAAGTTGCCTGAAACAATTTGTGATTTATATAATTTGCAAACCTTAAAAATTAAAGAATGTTCCAGTCTTCAGAAACTACCACAGGCAATGGGTAAACTAATTAATTTGAGGCATCTTGAAAATTCTAATACTTGGAGTCTAAAGGGCTTGCCAAAAGGAATTGGAAGATTAAGCTCTCTTCAGACACTAGTTGTTTTCATCGTGAGTAGTCATGGCAATGATGAATGCCAAATAGGAGACCTGAGAAACTTGAACAACCTAAGAGGAGATCTTTCCATTCAAGGGTTGGGTGAAGTGAAAGATGCAGGGGAGGCAGAAAAAGCAGAATTGAAGAATAAGGTACACCTCCAATATTTGAGATTGGAATTTGGTGGAGAGGAGGGGACCAAGGGTGTGGGTGAAGCTTTACAACCCCATCCAAACTTGAAATCTCTAGATATATTCAATTACGGTGATAGAGAGTGGCCCAATTGGATGATGGGTTCATCATTAGCTCAACTGAAAATACTTGTCCTCAACTCTTGCATAAGATGTCCATGTTTGCCTCCTTTGGGGCAACTGCCTGTCCTTGAGAAGCTGGATATATGGGATATGGTTGGTGTGAAATACATAGGTAGTGAGTTTTTGGGATCATCATCAACAGTATTCCCAAAGCTGAAGGAATTGGTTATTTTATGTTTAGATGAATTGAAGCAATGGGAAATAAAAGAAAAAGAAGAGAGGTCAATAATGCCATGTCTCAATCACTTGATTATGAGAGGCTGCCCAAAGCTGGAGGGACTGCCGGACCACGTGCTCCAGAGGACAACATTGCAGATATTGAACATCAAATATTCTCGTATTCTGGAACGACGCTATCGAAAGGATATCGGAGAGGATCGACACAAAATATCTCATATCCCAGAAGTCAAATATTCACGGGACTGAATGGTCATCACGCTTCACCTCATGTCGCTCTTGTTACAGGTAATTTGAATTTATCTTAGTTTTCATTTCCATTGCATCCATAATCGCACACATTAATCTATTTCATGAATATTCTTTTTCTGAAGCTTTCCATTCTGCATAACATTATTATCTTGTATCCATAGGTCCATTTTGGCACATCTACACTGTTACTAAAGTGTTTATCCTATAATATCTACACCTTGCAAAATAAGAGAAATAAAAATGTAAACCTTTTGTACAAAAAAACTTGAAACCTTTTCTATTCTAAAAGTGTTTTGTTACATGATCAAATACCTTGAAAAAGCTCCAACAACCGTGTAAAAGAGATTTTATGTGATCTTTAGACTCTATATGTACTATATGTCTATATAATGTTATACATTATCAAATTCCATTTTAGGGTACACTTTTTTTGGGCATGGGCCTAGTGTTCCGTCTTTTCTGGTGGAGCTGGGGGTTTTCGGCTTAGAGTAGACTTTTGTTGGGCCATGGGCCTAGTGTTTCCCCTTTTCTGGTGATATGGGCGCAATGATTGATCAGGTTTCAGGCCCATGGGTATATATATAAATTGTAAAAATAATATATCAAATACATTAATGAATGAGAAATGAAACAAATGAAAAACATGATCTAAATGTTAACTAATTAACATTTTAATAGCCTAACCTATTAGATTATTTGCTCAAAATATTGCAAAGAAAATTTCAAAACTTATCAATAAAAACCATCTTGATTCTTGTCTCAAAATTATATCCAAATGCATCATTTATTATTATTATTATTTGTCATTTTTACTTGCAAGCTTTGATCTTTATTTCTGTCTTGACTTATTTTATTTGCTTCCTTATCTTTTTTCCATCTTAATTTTATTGGTTATGGGATGTGAAGGAGATTAACACTATCGTTTTTCGTTTCAGAGAAACAAGTTCAAATAAAGAGGAGAAAATTCCCAACACCTATGTATTGTGAAGTTGTCTATGAATCAATTTCAAATTGGTGATTTGTAAATTATTTTTCTCTTTTTCTTTTCCCCTTTTATTGGTTTGCCTATATATGTAAGAATGTGTAAACTTCAACTTTATTGTTTGGATTTATTTCCTACAACATAAATGGTTTGCGAATGATGGGAACTTGCATGCATGCATGCATGATGTTTCTTCTGATTTGTTGTAAGGACATATCTATTGTTAACCTAATGGATGAAGTGGGTTACTTCTGATTTGTTTTAGCTGCTCGGTCTTTCTTCCAAGATTTTGAAAAAGATGGTGATGATGATATAATAAGATGTAAGATGCATGACATTGTGCATGATTTTGCTCAATTTTTGACTAAGAATGAATGCTTTATTATGAACGTTGAAAATGCAGAAGAAGGGAGAACAAAGACATCCTTCCAAAAAATTCGTCATGCCACCTTAATTGGCCAGCAGAGGTACCCGAATTTTGTCTCCACTTATAAAATGAAGAATCTACACACCCTCTTGCTTAAGTTTACATTCAGTTCAACCAGTGATGAAGCCCTGCCTAATTTATTCCAGCATTTGACATGCCTCAGGGCATTGAATTTGGCGCGGAATCCTTTGATTATGGAACTTCCAAAGGCAGTAGGGAAATTGATACATTTAAAATACCTTAGTCTATCAGATTGTCATAAGTTGAGAGAATTACCTGAAACAATTTGTGATTTATATAATTTACAAACCTTAAATATTAGTCGGTGTTTTTCTCTCTGCAAAATTGTGGTGCTCTTGATCTAAAGGGCTTGCCAAAAGGAATTGCAAGATTAAACTCTCTTCAGACATTGGAGGAATTTGTTGTAAGCAGTGATGGTGATGCTGAATGCAAAATAGGAGATTTGAGAAACTTGAACAACCTTAGGGGGGAACTTGAAATAAGAGGGTTACGGAAAGTGGAAGATGCAAGGGAGGTACAAAAAGCAGAATTGAAGAATAAGATACACATTCATCATTTGACATTGGTGTTTGATCTAAAAGAGGGGACCAAGGGTGTGGCTGAAGCTCTACATCCCCATCCAAACTTGAAATCTGTATGCATATGGGGTTATGGTGATATAGAATGGCATGATTGGATGATGAGGTCATCATTAACTCAACTGAAAAATCTTGAACTCTCACACTGCAGTGGTTGTCGGTGTCTGCCTCCGTTGGGGGAACTTCCTGTCCTAGAGAAGCTGAAAATAAAGGATATGGAGAGTGTGAAACACATTGGTGGCGAGTTTTTGGGATCATCATCAACAATTGCATTCCCAAATCTAAAGAAACTCACTTTTCACAATATGAAAGAGTGGGAAAAGTGGGAAATAAAAGAAGAAGAAGAAGAAGAAGAGAGGTCAATAATGCCGTGTCTTAGCTACTTGGAAATCCAGAAATGCCCAAAGCTGGGGGGACTACCCGACCATGTCCTCCACTGGACACCGTTGCAGGAATTTCATCACAAATTATGATATTCTACAATAGCGCTACCAACAGGATATTGGAGAGGATGGACAAAAAGTATCTCATATCCCAAAAGTCATATATGGAGGGGAGTGAAAGATTGATCATCACACTTCACTCTTGCTGCTCACGTTACAGGTAATTCTATTTCTAATACAGCCTTCCCTTCTTTTCCATTGTATCCATAACCACACACATTAATCTACTTATTTCCATTCCTCTACTCTCTCACTATATTTGGTAAATTTGATGACTTAATATACTAAACAGGTTAATTTAAATCCTTCAACTGTGAAGTATATTCCATAAGATTATCATCTCTCACATGTTTCCCAATCAAAGTCAAGAATAACTCTTTATTACCATCCTCAACTTGGATCTCTACCTTTTGTCTCTTCTCATTACTAAGGTTGTGTGTATAAACATTATACTAGGATAAAATTTTCAATAAGAAAACAATGATCTTTTGACTGGCTGGTATGTATAGTGATATATAGAATGCTGCTTTGAACATAAAAATAATGAAAGAATTCATAGCAAAATTCAATGTTATTCCATCCATGACTACAAGATTTATTCCTTTTGGCTTTGATGATTGGTGCAGTTTGGTCATGCTTGGATTTATGGTCATGGGAAGCAAATTTTCTAGAACCGGAGCAAGTCTACCATCTCCACTGGATTTTCTGCTCAATAAATGTAAAATGGAAATGCATGGATGTATAATAAGACTATTTTTGACAATTGATGGTAATAAATACTTTATGTAATCTTCTATGGTTGTCTAGAAATTTGAAGTTTTTCCCTTTATCTTGCATCTTTGTTTCATCACAAAAGAATTCATATTGTGCAAGTTAATATGACTTAAGAACTGATTACTTGTTACGAATCGCTATTAATGGTGGATGACCACCACCATTAGTTTTGCGGGTTCAAATATATGCATTTACTTCATTATGAAGTAATAAATTGTAACTTTAGGTTCAATTTGTGAATCTATAAATGGTGGCTTCGCATCTTGCAAAAGAGAAAGATCAATTTTGAGAAACATGTTTTCTTCTTACTCTCTCCCTTTTTCCAATCATGATTCATTTCTTTTTGTTATATGTTATCAACATAAGTTACTTCACAGATAATTTTTTTATTGTTAAGTCAAAGTTGTTAATATAAAATAGATGTTGCATATTTCTATTCGTATTTACTTAGTTATATATGGTCAGAAGCTATAAGCAAATTATTTTACTTATTCATTGTTAGTTATGCACAAATCTCATTTAATAACATCATTGTTAGATGTTATGTACAAATTATTATATAGTCAGAAGTATTGTGAAAATCATTCTTGTAGCCAGAAACTATCTAAAAATAATTTTATATTTTTCTCATAACAAAAACTCTATAAAGAAAAAAAATTATAGCCTGCAAAAATTATTATTAGCTTAAGATTGAAGTCAAAATATATGTGAAACGAATGTAATGTTATTCCTTAAGATAAAGGCAAATCTTTTTCTTTGATTATTAATATTAATGTGAATTTGGCATAACAAACTAAATCATATTACCAAAATGAAATAATATTGAGAATTATTATAGGTATGATATGAAAGTGCATTGATCACATACCTATCGTATGCTCAAATATTACATCAACCTTTATCAAGTCACAATTAAAGTAAAAAAGAAAGAGATGAAAATGAAGTTCATTAATAGTAATTGATTAGATCCAACTTATTTAATTTGATGTTGATTTCTTTGAATATCCTAATGAAAAATTAATATTCTAGTGAATGATGGAAATATTCTTATTAATCAAGATATATCATATATCATCATTACATTTATTATTTTTATTTATCATGTGTTTTATGTTTTTCTCCAATGTTATTCATATATAAAATTACATGTGTTATTTTAAGGTGAATTGGGAAAATGTATGTCTTATAGATTGTGCAACATTAAGTACCGTAGACCTGATCGAAGACTTTGGAAGAGAAAATATTATACTATTGAATGGAACTAGATTCTATACAAATGATGTTTTATATTACAGCAAATCAAAAAGAAATTTGCCTAATTTTAAAGATATCCATAGAAATTGGTGTTATATTGAAACTATAAATGAAGGCAATGCAAAATATCTTTACATTACTTTTCTTATTTCTAGTCTAAAGCATATAATTGAAGAACGCTCGACTATCTCCTCTAAGTTGTATCATATAACCATAAGGTCCATCCAATCAATATGTTGTCATGAACTAGAAGTTCAATGACTCAAAAAATTTTATGCTTTGACATGATAGGCTAGGTCACCCAAGATCCTCAATGATGCATTAAATAATAGAGTACTCACATGGACATCCATTGAAGAAATAGATTTTTTATTTTTTTTTTGCCTAATAAATATTCATATGTTGCTTGCTTACAAGGCAAATTGATTATTAAACCATCTTTTACTAAAGTCACATTCGAGTCAGCACCCTTTTTGAAAAGAATACATGGGAACATGCATATATGGGTCTATCCACCCATCATGTGAATCATTCTATTATTTTATTATTTTAATGGATGTCTCTACTAAACAATCACATGTTTGTCTTCTATCTATATGTAATGTTCCCTTTGTCAAGCTCCTTGCATAAATAATCTAATTACAAGTACAATTTCTAGATTATCCATCAAGTTAATAAATCTTAACAATACTAATGAATTTAATTCTCAAACATTCATTAACTATTTTATGTCGATTGGGATTTGATATTGAGCATCTTGTTGCTCAGACTATTACCTAGAATGGTTTCGCAAAATCCTTCATTAAACATCTCTAATTAATTATTCAACTCATAATAATGAAAATCAAATTATCGACTTCTCTTGAAGACATGTTATCATGTATGCTATGGCCTTAGTTTGTATTAAACCTACAACTTAGCATGAATACTTCCCTTCACAACTTGTATTTGAAAAACAACCAAATGTCTCTCGCTTACGAATCTTTAATTGTGTAATACATACACCAATTGCATCCTCACGACGCACTAAAATGTGTCCCTAATGAAGAATTGAGATTTATGTAGATTTTGACTCTCCTCCATCTATTATAAGGTGTCTTGAACACTTAGCAAGTTATGCTTTTATAGTACACTTTACGTATTATCATTTTAATTATACTATTTTTCCCACCATTAAGGGGAGAAAAACCGATTTTAGAAGGACAACGAGAAATTGCTTGTAATACATCAACTTTGTCTTATTTTGATCTTCATAGACATCAATGTAAACTAAACATTTAAAGAATCATTAATTTACAAAATCTTGCAAACCAATTACTAAATGCATTCACTGATACACAAAAAAAAAAATGACAAAAGTCACATATCCTAATTACAAATACCTCAACACAAATTGATATCCCTACAAAACAATTAATAAGTGAATCCAAGATATGCTTGAAACGTGATAAGCTTATCAACTCAAAGAATGTAATTCCCCATATGAGGAAACACATTTTAATCCTCATAGAAACCAATGTGAACTAAAAGTTTAAATAATCACTCATTTGCAAAATCCTGAAAACCAATTATCAAATGCATTCATTGATATAAAAAAAAGTGACAAACTCATTTGCAAATACTCTAACACAGATTGATATCCCTACAAGGCAGTTAATAAATGAATATACAATATGCTTGAAACATAATAAACTTATCAACTCAAAGAATGTAATTCCTCGAAAGAGGAAGCACAAGGAAAAGTTGGCACTCTCAAAGAGCCCAAAAAATTGACTCATTAATCTAAAATTAGTGAACTCATAACCCCCTAAGAGGCACAAACAAATTAATTAGATAACCCCTAAAAAGACATATTGAACAAATAGGCCTTAAAGAAGTACAAATTGAATGAGTAACCCCTAAAGAAGCATAAGACCTAAAATTAATGAAATTTCAATAAGTTATGTTTAATAAAACAATTAAAATAATGAAGATCTCAAACAAGAAAATGTGAAAGAATATCAACACAAAAATAACTGGTCAAAATAAAAAGAAGTTATGTAGGCAAAGTTAAACTCATTAATAAAACGAGAAGAATTTGACTTATGATCCAAACACCTAAAGACGTAAAATTTACTAGATATAAATGGGTATTCATACAAATGCACAATAAGAAAAAAAAAATTATAAGATAGATCGATTAGTAGGACAGGGTTTATGATAGAAATTTAGTATTAATTACGAGAAAACATAATATCCCATCACGAACGTAATCGTAGTTTAATTTTTAATTAATATGACAATAGGATTAGATATACATTATGTTGTTATAAAATTTCTCTGGTGGTGCAAGCTTGGAACATTTTTTCAAAAACAATTCTATAATACTCAATTTAACAAAAAAAAAATTTTAAATTTGAAATATTCTCATACTTGTTTCCCATGTTTTTGAATTTTTTTAATAAATAACTTTTATCTAAATGTTTTATGTTCAATCATTCTTTATTTTTATATAATTTTTTAAATAATCTAAAAAAATGAAATAAGATAGAAATAACTAAAAACAATTAAAATATATAATTAGAAAAACACCCTATTTTCTAAAAAAGGTTCTCAAAAATACGTTCTTTACTAAAAAAAAATATCCAAAATACTTTAAATTTAGGAAACTGTTTTTGAAAATAGACAATTTATTTTAAAAACAGTTAACAATGGACCCTAAGTTGCTCCCAACACATCTGAACCTAAAGTGCAAAACTATAGAAATGCCCAACAAAATAAGTAACAATTGAAAAACCTTATACCTCACAAGACTAAGACCACCATGAGCAGGCAGCAAAAGCTAGCTGAATACATATAATAATACCTTAAAGGATCAGCAGCAGCACATGTAAAACCATGCCAAGGAAGCTTATCTACATTTTCCATTTTCTTTCAGTGTATCTGTACACATTCAATACAAAGCTTTGCACAAAGGAGCAACAATCAAACATGCAGCAGAAGCTTGTCTACATTTTCTTCCACATCTACACAAGTTCGAGGAATGCTTTGTATAAAATATTCATAACATCCCATCAGAACCTTGGATTCTCAGCATGCTAAAACCCGCATTCAGATCCACCCATATGTACAGTTTATTCAATGTTTCTGTTTTATTCTTCTTATTTACACTGCTGCTCCCTGCTGACCAGGAGCTACTCACAGAATATCTAATAAATCACGAGAACTACTCGGGCCGGAAGCTTACCAGATTAGGGAGGTCTTTTGATTGGAGCTTCTTAATGTCGTTCACAGTCACCTTGCACGAATCCAGTGTCAGTGACTTCAAATTCTTCAGTTGCTTCAGATGCTGCAACCCTGCATTGGTTATACGAGAGTTGGAAACACTCAAAGAGACCAGCGCAGTCAACCCTGCATCACATGGGAGAGTATGAGAAAAAAAGGGAACATTGGAAGGATAGTTAGCATGTATGGTTACGAGAATACAGAAACCCAAGCCACAGGGTAAAAATATAGAAAGAGATCATCATCATCATCATGGCAATTGCAATTTTATTCTAGAATCTATACAGAACTGCAGACTCCCAAGTTCGAAGCTTGTTCCAGTATATGATTGGAGTGAAGTAACCCAATAACCATTATTTCCAGTTCAGGCATTGCTCCTAATGCAAAGGGTTCTCAAGCTCAAACGAAATTTAGCATTCAATTCTAGGACAGCCAAAAGATGAAACCATGGACAAGCATGTTCTACCAACTTTTGGTGGTGCACTCTCTAAGTTCAAGAATTTGGAAGAGGAAGAAAACGCTTCAAGGTTATAATGCATGAAATGGGTTTCCCACTGAGAATTAGATTCTGTGAAGCCATTCCCATGCACAGAAGTCAGGATTGACCAAATGATGTCACATTTATCTTTACAGAAATCCTCACCTAACATAAATTAAAAAAAGTTTAACAGAAAAACAAAAAATGGAAAAAAATTCTGCATGCTTTCCAAGACAGCTATATGGTATGATATTCTTCGATCCAGAAAATTGAGTTTTACTATAAGCAATTATCGATTCTTCAAATAAAGAGAAGTAAAGGCAAATACCAGAAATCAATTCCAAGCTTTTGTCAGTCAGGTTGCAATTCTGTGATAAGTTTAGCACTGTGAGGCAAGTAAGATCTTTAATGTTCTTCACACCAGCATCAGTTAATCCTCCCCCACATATCTCCAATGACTGCAGATTCTTAAAGTCTGATTTGACACCCAAGAAAAAAAAAATAGGGGAAAAATTAGTACAAAGCAAAAGTTTACAGTGCACAGGCAGTAGTTTTTTTTATTCGTTCTCACATTCCTAAAGGATAGGTCAGAAACAAGTAGAACTTAAGGGTGCAAATCATTCCCACGAAAGCAAAATACCAGCACCAGCACAGAAATAGAACTTTAATATGCTGTATAAGAGTAATTAATATGTGATTAACAGTTGCACTATGGTTCTTCAAACAGGAAGAAACATGATAAAACTACAGAACAAATTTAGGCTCCCTGCTCAAAACATATCAATCACAGAAAATAAAGGAATAAAGATGGAAAAACAGAATGCAGGAAACAAGAGCTTAATGCAGAACTCAAGGCAAAAGGTTTTTCCTTGTCATGGAGCTCAATGGTTTTGTTAAATCAAGCCCAATGTGAAGTTTGTCTCTATTTTTCTCTATTTCCTTCTCTCCTGATAGTATAATGTTAGATGATAATCCACCAACCTTTGCATATTTTCATGGAGGTAGTGAGGGCAGCAAATGGGCTTTTACTCCCATATACGCTCTCTATGCACATGGAAGCAGCTAACATATTTCTAAAACATTGCTTTGTACTTAACCCACCATAAGTAGTAAGTTTAGAAAATGTTGTGGCAGAGGTCTGGAATAGAACTGTTTGCTATTCAATGCATTATGCTATTCATGACTTGTTCCAGGCATAACCAATCCAGGATTAAAAGGAATTCAAATAACATATCCATAATACAAGTGCAAACCAGCATACAGAATAACAGCCAGTAAAACAGTACCCTTGGATGTGATATATCAATCAGATACCCTTATCAAAGAATTCCTTTTAAAGAAAGAACAATTTCTCACTTATAAACACAGAAGCTCATGGCAGAACTTTAAACCGTAATAAATAAAACTGCATTTATAAGATATTATTTTATCAGCACATGAGATCAGGGGACCAAACATTTGGTCTTAAGGAAGTACAAGATTGCAGCATTACAAACAAAAGAATCAATCTTTGCATACTTCTTAAATAGCTTGTGCCTGAATCTGTAATTCGAGCTCCAAAAAGATCCAAATGAGTCAGTCCAGTCAAACCTGCATCAGCAGAAGCAGAAATCTGCAATTAATTGCATGCATCTATGGCATCAGCTTGAAATAATCACATCTCCCAAAGAAAGCAGATGGTAACTTCCCAAGGTGCCAGGACTCAGATTTTTGTTCAGCAGGTTTTAGCATTTAATTCTCATCATCAAATTTTTTTAATATGATGTCTTATTACTAAAACTTAAAATAAAAAAGTTTCAATAATTTTCAATACCATCATTCCCACACCACATTCCTAACGATTAACAGGGCAAACATGAAACAACCAAGGACACCTCAAAAATAGGCATCCATGAAATGCAGCAAGACTCTGTAAAATATGTAACTGAACTTGGCAAGTATGTTAAAATTTCACTGGAAAAAAATAAAACTAAATAAAACCAGTTGCCATAGATGATATTCAGGTTCATGATACTCTTCATGGAAATATCTTACATTCTCCCTTTCCTAAGAAGCAGTGCGTTTAGGCTGGCACTAAAGACCTGTGATGTACCGCTAAATGGTAATTCTTAAAGGACCCATAATGTCATTCCATACTAGTCTATCAAAAAAAAATTGTTCCATACTGCCATTTCAGCCTATCTGCCTTATGATGAGAAAGACCTCTCCTAGATAAACTACAGAAGAGCAAAGGACTTATGAAACAAACCATAAAATATTAGTCAGGTACAGAAGAAAATAGCAATCCCAAAATAATTTAGAGAAGACAATGAACACTTGGTCAGAATATCCTCATTAATTGTCCAAAAAATAACGGACAGATTGATTAAATGTGATTGAATAGAGATATAGAGAGAATTGATCCGGTAAAAAACACAGTAGTACACATGCTTGTATCCAAAATGAATTGGGCAAAGTACTTTAATGCATCTTGAAATACAAAGCAAGTGCCTGATACTTGCTAGCCCATTTTTCTCGGTAAAGAAGTTCATTTGTCTGATCATGCCATATATCTTTCTCTTTTTTATATACCAAGTGTGTCACCATGTAACCACCTTAGTTTTATTTGAAGGACATGACTTGCAGTTATATGGGTATACCTACTTAACTCCCCTAAACACTTGTGTCAACTCAGCAAGAATACAATGACAGATTACATTTAACATCAATTTGTGAGTCATAAGATAACCATATGCTACATATGACAATACAAAACTCCAATTCCAAAGCATTTGTGACATATGTGACTTATTCTGTTTTAAGTACAAGGAATAAGAATTTGATGCCAGCAGATTATCAAAATCCAATGTCAACACTGATCCTTCACCCTTCTATAAGAATTCAGAACATACCAATAAAGCTAATGCTATCTCATATGGAACAATTAGACAGCTCTCAATGTGGAAATGCCTAAAAACCTAAATGATCAAAGCATCTACACCAAATAAGAAAGCATGTTTACAAATCATGCATTTGAAGGCTTCACATGCATTATCAGATAATGAGAATGCAACATCCACCAAAATACACCTACTTGTAAGAGCTGCAAGGCCAGCATCTGTAATCTGGCGAGCATCCAGATTAAGTGATTTAAGAGATGATAGAGCAGATAATTTTCTTAAACCACTGTCTGAAACTGCAGTGAAAGACAGATTTATACTCTCCAGATTTGCCAAACCTGCAAGAAAAGATGAAAGCAAAATTTAGTTAACTCAGAATATACATCCTCTAATTACTGACTACTTTTTGTGTTCATAGTAAGCATATTGACGATAAAGTTGTCATTTCATCTCAAACCTGCTGATTAATACCTTCCATATTAACAAACAAGAGTATGGTATAGAAGAATGGAATTAGGGAAGTTGTGATTTTGTAGAAGAGAATTAGGTAATCCTGTAATCAAAGGGATTTGTTGTAATTGACGTAGGAAAGATTCTAATTTAGGTGTTAGGATTTTTTTTTTTTTCTTTTTTTCTTTTTTTTTTTTGTGTGTGAGAAATTTTTCAAAAAAAGAATTTTTCACCCTTTATTCTTCCATCTCTCTTCTACATGGTATTAGAGACCTAAGCTAGTGAAATTGGGAGAAGAATTATCTTCGGCCTTCATTGCCGAGTTCAATGTCAACCTTCATTGTCGACTTTCAAAGGTTTCCTTTACCTGAATCACGCCCCTTCTGCAATAGCAAGTGTGTTGAAGCAAACACGAGTCCTTTTCAATGTTGCGACCCTCATCTCTACCTCACCCTACCGTCGCGCCACTAAGGTCGCACCGTTGCCTTCTAGCCATCACAACAAGCACAGGTTGAACAGTCTTAGCCTCTCACAGTGCCTTCACCTTTGCGTCATCTTTAAGCCATCAATCACCTTGTGCCGACGAAAATCATTGTCGTCATCACTGATTGCAAGACAAACCCTCCTCATTGTTGCAAACAAAGTTCGCGAACACGTCATGAGCGCAATAGAGCCTTCGTCAGGACTTCAATTGTTCCTGTGCTATTGATATCGTCAGAAATCGTGGTCCGACGTTACTTTCGTGGTCACCGAGAGAACCAGACCTCTAACGCACTGTTGCGGCTGTCTCCATCTCACATCCATAAGCTCTACGAGTGGTTTCTATAGGTTACCCCCATAAGAGCCTTTTATATTTCCAATAACAGGTTTCTACAAGTTACCAATTACCCTCCTGTAAGATTTTATATTTCACCCCAAAAAAAAAAAAATTGTCTAAGATATGAGAAACCACCCCTATCACTCCTTAATCTGAAGGAGTGATTACCAATCACAACACAAGAGAATTGCATAATATTCAAGCAACATACAGGCTTAATGAGAAGAATTATTTAAAATAATCACAGCTTGTTCATACCTTTCTAAAAGGAAAAGGGAAATTAAGTCATCTCTTGGAAACTGGACCAAGAAGAGGAGACCCTCGGTTTGATGCCTGGGATGAGCAAGACTCAATGATCACGGCATGGTTGTGAAACTCAATGACGCCCAAAATTAGTGACACTAGTATGTTCTTGACAACTGCTAAAGACATCTAGGATACAGTTCACCGGACATACTCAAAGGCACTAGATGCAGCATGTGTACAAAATTAAAGTCAAGACCAGAGCAGTGAAATAGGAAAACAAGACCATCACAGAGTATGATAACATGTTAAAAAACCTATGACAAGAATTTGATCACTATCGATGCATTGAGAGAAAATGCTTTGAAGATGTCGCAATCCTTAAAGAATTATATCGAAAAAGATCGAGTCTATAATTTCTTAGTTAGTCTCGATGCTAAGTTTGACCCAATTAGATTTCCAATTCTAATCAAAGAGCTTCCAACTTTGAATGAGACAATATCTATTATTCAAGCAGAAGAAAGCAAGAGAAGTGTCATGCTTAAACCCCAAAATATGGAAGGCTCAACTATGGTTGCTAACAAAGGGAGTGATCAAAAGGCTAGCAATACTGATAACAAAAAGACTGATCGATCAAGAGCTTCAAACGTGAAAAAAGGGATAACTTATGGTGCACTTACTACCAAAAGCCTAGACATACATGGGAGAAATGCTAGAAACTTCATGGTAAGCCAACTACATCCAAGAAAGAATGGGATTATAATGGAGGGCAACAAAGGATAATGGGCAAGCCAACTTATCCTCTGCTCAACCAGTTGAAGAAAAATCCCCAGAACAAAGTGGATTCAATCAAACAGAGATTGAAAAATTAAAAGCTTTGTTGGGAACTCTTGATAAACCTTCAAGTAAGAAATCTTTAGGTACCTACTCATTGGCACTTTCAGGTAAGTTTCTTATTTCCATTGGATTAAAAGTCTCATATGAAACCTTTGCCAATTCTTAGGTTTTAGATTCATGCGCCACAAATCACATGACTCATTCATCACACCAATTTAACAGCTATAACTCTTGTCCAAGTAGTAGAAAAATAGTCATAGCCAATGGTTACATTAACCACTATCGCGGGTGTGGGAGATGTTCAAATTAGTCCTACACTCGCACTTAGAAATGTGCTTTGTGTTCCCAAATTGTCCACTAATCTTGTCTCTATACAAAAGCTTACACAAGATTTAGGTTGCAATGTGACTTTTTACCTAGCCGCTGTGCATTTCAAGACCAGGACTTGGGGAAGATGATTGAACATGTTAAAGAATGAAACGGGCTATACTACCTTGAGACATCAAGCAAGTTATCGATATCTTTCTTTTTGAGCACCACCTTGTTAATAAAGAAAAAATCTAGCTTCATCATTATAGACTTGGACATCCATCATCTAGAACTCTTACGATTGTGTTTCCTTCTTTATTTAGGAAATTAGATGTTAAGAGTTTCCATTGTGACCTATGTGAACTTTCCAAACAAGCATTCAACCTTCCCCACCAATAATAATAAAAGAAGTTCAAAGCCCTTTCATCTAATTCATAGTGATATTTAGGGTCTTTCCCCTGTTTCTAATATATCTAGGGCACGTTGGTTTGTGTCTTTTATCGATGATTGTACTAGGGTCTCTTGGATTTTTTTACAAACACAAATCTAATGTAAATTTTGTTCTTCCAAACTTTCATAACATGATAAAAAACAAATTTTGTGTCACTATCAAGAGGTTTTAGTCCAACAATGCCAGAGATTATTTCAATCAAGTCCTCACTCCATACTTTCAACATGAGGTAATAATTCATGAGTCATCATGTGTCAACAACCCATAGCAAAATGGAGTTATTGAGAGAAAAAACGGTCACCTTCTTAATACAACACGAGCTTTTTTGTTTCAAAAACATGTGCCTAAAACTTACTGGGGGGATGTCATCCTAACCACTACACATCTCATAACCGATTACCTTCCAAAGTCTTAAGTTCCAAAAGTCCCATGGATATACTTTCATTGTTTTATCCTAATATAAGGACCACAAACCATCTCAGTCCTAAGATATTTGGGTATGTCTCCTTTGTGCATGTTCACAATCCAAACAAGGGAAAATTGGACCCAAAAGCAATCAAACAGTCAAATGTATTTTTGTAGGATATTCCTCAACTCAAAAGGGGTACAAGTGTTACCATCCACCTTCCAAAAGGGTTGTTGTCTCAGTAGATGTCCCTTTCAATGAGAGTGAGTCCTATTTTCCTATTCCTTATCTTCAAGGTGGAAATTCCATCAAGGAAGACAAGGATTGGGATTCCTATCTCATCAATCTCTTTCTCATTGACCCTCCTATAATCTTTAGTCTAGTGTCTTATCAAGTATCCGTACTCGTACCGCAATTCTCTGAACCTCCAATATCCATACCCCACTTCTCTGAACCTGAGTCATGGCCACTTGAGCCTCCTCCTAAGAATCGAATGACTGGCCAAGTGTACTCAAGGAAGAAAGTTGCAATTCCTAAACTTATACAAGTCCAAGAATTTGAAGCAGCTTCTAGAAATGAGGTAATAATTTCTCATCCTTCCTCACAAACCAAGTCAACTTTAATCTGAAAAATCTATTGATCAAAATCTCCCTATTGCCATCAACAAGGGAACGAGAGAATGCACTAAACGCCCTTTGTATCCATT
Organism: Vitis riparia; assembly: GCF_004353265.1. NCBI lineage: Eukaryota > Viridiplantae > Streptophyta > Magnoliopsida > Vitales > Vitaceae > Vitis > Vitis riparia. Next base: position 8,940,623 of record NC_048439.1, on the reverse strand, counting down.
TTCCCATGTTGTGTCATTTGAAAAGTACAGAGCAAATGGGACATTACAAAGGTAGAAGGCAAGACTGGTGGCTAAAGGATACACTCAAACATATGGTGTGGACTATCTAGAGACATTTGCTCCGATTGCCAAAATGAACACAGTCATAATTTTGTTATCCTTGGCAGCAAATTATAACTAGGATCTACAACAATTTGATGTCAAAAATGCATTTCTGAACGGAGATCTTGAAGAAGAGATTTATATGGAAGTCCCTCTTGGATTTACTAGTGACCTAGCCACAAAAAGGTGTGCAAACTGAAGAAAGCTTTAAACGAGCTGAAACAGTCTCCAAGGGCATTTTGGAAGGTTTGCAAAAGTGATAAACATATAATACAAACAAAGTCAAAAGATCATACGTTGTTCATCAAGTATTAAGTGTCAAGGGGATTTATAGCTCTTTTGGTATATGTAGACAATATCATCATTATGGGAAACGATGAACTAGAGAGACAGACTTAGACAATGCTTGACTAAGGAATTTAAGATTAAAGAGTTAGGAAGGTTAAAATACTTCCAAGGAATTGAGGTTGCACATTCTAAGCGGCAAATTTTTATTTCTCAACAGAAATATGTAACAAAACTTCTTAAAGAAACGGGAAAGTTGGTGTGTAAACCAATAAGCACATCAATAGATCCCAAACATAAACTTGGAGAGGTTGAGGAAGACATTGTGGTAGATAGAGAGATATATGAACCTCTAGTAGGAAGACTCATTTATCTCTCTCACACAAGACTGGATATAGCATATGTTGTGAGTGTGATTAGTCAATTCATGCACAGTCCAAAGGAGGCTCATCTGCAAGCTACTAACCAAGTACTACAATACCTTAAGAGGTCTCCAAGAAAGGGCACCCTATTTAAACAAAGCTTAGGATTAGTCATATGCAAATTATGTTGGATCTGTGATCGATAGAAGATCAACTACTGGGTATTGCACCTTTCTTGGTGGGATTCTAATGACATGGAGAAGAAACAGAGTTTTGTGGCAAATTCCAGTACAGAAGCAGAATTTCGAGTAAATAACCCAAGGAGTTTGTGAACTACTATGGTTTAAGATTATTTTGGAGGATTTGAAGATTAAATGGGATTGTCCAATGAGACTTACTACAACAATAAATCTAAAATTAGTATTGCACATAATTCAATGCAACATGATTGAACGAAACACAGAAATTGATAGGCATTTTATCAAGGAGAACTAGATAGTGGATTGATCTGTACTCCTTATGTATCTACTAACCGTCAATTGGCAGATATACTCACAAAAGGTTAAAACAATACAAAGTTTCAAGAAGGTGTATCCAAGCTGGGTATGGCAGATATATGTATTTACCTTTTCAAGTGCATCTTGAAGTAGCTTATAGAATTTTAAGATACTTGAAGAATACACCAGGAAAAGGACTACTTTTTAAGAAAAATGAGTAACGGGGAGTTGAAGTATACATGGATGCAAACTGGGTTGTCTTTGTAACTGATAAGAGATCGACCTCAGGGTATTGCACGTTTATCTGGGGAAAATTGGTTACTTGGAGAAGTAAAAAAACAAAGTGTAGTAGCCAAAACTAGTGCATAGGCAGAATTTAGAGCGATGGCACATGGGGTTTGTGAAGTGTTGTGGCTTAAGCAAGTCCTAAAAGAGCCAAGACAACCAACAATCTACCCTTTGAAGCTTTATTGCGATAATATAGCTACAACTAGCATTGCACATAATCCAGTTCAGCATGATAGGACTAAACATGTGGAGATTGATAGACATTTCATAAAGAAAAAACTTGAAGCTGGTATTATATGCGCACCCCATTTGTTCCAACTACCCAACAACTGGTTGACATCCTAACCAAGCGACTTCATAGACCAGTTTTTGAACATCTAACAAGCAAGTTGGATATGATAGATATACATGCACCAACTTAAGGGGGGGCGTCAAGAATCTACGAATATCGTTATTTAAATGTTTATCCTTAATTTAAATTTTAATATTTATCTACTTATTATTAGTTTGAATTAGAGTAGAATATAGAGTTTGAATTAGAGCAAAAGTCTAACATTACTCTAAATTAGAGTAGGAGATAGAGTTTGAATTAAAGTAGAGGTCTACTTTTCTGAATTAGAATGGAAGATAAGGTTTGAATTATAGTACAACTCAAATGTGTTTGTATATAAATATTCATCATCATCAATAAGAATGAGATGTCATATTTTTCTCTTATCTTCTTCTTTCTCAATAAAACCATCACCTCATTTTTCACCAAATCATAACTCAATTGCCAAAAATCCAAAGAGAAACCATCCAGTCCAACAGCCTTGTTCCCATTCAACTCTAACAGTGAACTATACACCTCTAAAACGGTTCCAGTTATATCCTCCCTCAATCCTTAATTCAAGGATCCAGCTTCTACTCAATGATTTTGATAAATTCAATGCTCCTAGTCCCCCAAATCCAAATTACAATTTTCTACTCAATTGCCTTCCATCTTGACAAATTTAAGCAAGTATATATATGTGGAAATATGGGATTATGATTTGTAATTAAGTGCCAAGATTAGAAGGATTGTGTTAGGATACTTTCTATTTTATGGATGAGAGAATCTCTCCTTGTGTTAGGATACTTTCTATTTTATGGATGAGAGAATCTCTCCTAATTAGTTATTGTTTCCTTAGAGATAGTGATTGTGCATATTATATGGCTTAGATTAGGAATCCCACTTGTATATATATAGGTCACTTTGTATTCAGCTTTGACACAGAAAAAAGAAGAATATTTTCTTCATGGTATCAGAGCATTCAGATCTGAACCACGTATAAAAAATAAAAAAAAAATCATCTTTTTCCATGGAGAGCAGAACGGAAGGATCAAACTCGGAGGTGACGTCCAGACCTGAAGCAGTTCACTCCGGCAGTGCCAGCACCACAGACGGCATCATTCTTCCCATAACAGGTCATAAACTCAATGGGCAGAATTTTATTCAATGGGCTCAATCTGTTCGGATCTTCATCTGCGGGAAAGGTAAGGAAGAATACCTTACGGAAGCCATTGTTCAGCCGAAGGAAGATGATCCAGGATACCGAACCTGGAAGTTGGAAAATAGTATGGTGATGTCTTGGTTAATTAACTCTATGACCAATGACATAGGAGAAAACTTCATGTATTATGGCACAGCAAAGGAGATATGGGATGCAGCTAGAGAGACCTACTCCAACATCGATAATACCTCGGCGATTTTCGAAATCAAGAGTATTCTCCAGGATCTTCGACAAGGAGATTCAACTGTTACCGAATATTTTAATATCCTTACACGGTATTGGCAACAACTCGATATTTATGAAGAATTGGTTGGAAGTGTCCCGAAGATGGACTCCTATACAAGAAGGTCATTGAAAAGGAACGCATCTACAAATTTTTACTTGGCCTTAATAAGAATTTAGATGAGGTACGTGGAAGAGTTCTAAGTATTAAGCCATTACCTAGTGTTAGGGAAATTTTTTCTGAAATTCGCAGAGAGGAAAGCAGACAAAAAGTGATGTTGGGAACCCAAAATTCCTCCAAAAATCTTGAGAACTCAGCCCTAGTTGCACGAGGAACCCAATCCAACAACAACAACCACCAAACGAAGAAGAATCGTCCATGGTGCGACCATTGTAGAAAACCTGGACACACGAAAGAGACTTGCTGGCATCTACACAGTAAACCTGCTGATTGGAAACCTTCTCGGCCACAGCAAAACAGAGAAGGCCGGGGTTACACCGCTACAACCGAAGAAGACACATCTGGCACTAGCTCAAATCCTGGACCGTTTAGCAAAGAGCAATTGGAGGCACTACAGAAAATGTTCCAACAGACTCTTCAATCAACTGGAACAACTATTGGTACCGCATCTGTAGCCCAGAAAGGTATTTTTTCCCATGCCCTAAATGTTAGACAGGAAAATCACACTACATGGATAGTGGACTCAGGAGCTTCAGATCACATGACTGGGAATCTCATGGTTTTTCATGAATATACTCCTTGCCATAACAATTCCTCTGTTCGAATTGCCGATGGAACCCTTTCTAGGGTATTCGGCACAGGTTCAGTTATATTTCCAAGGATATTACTCTTCACTCCGTGCTCTATGTTCCGAAATTGGATTGCAACCTATTGTCTATAAGTAGACTAACACAGGATCTTAATTGTGTTACTAAATTCCTTCCTCACATGTGTGAATTTCAGGCCTTGAACTCTGGGAAGAGGATTGGCAATGCTGAGGTGCGTGCTGGACTTTACCTTCTGAGAGCTGAGGAATTTCGAAGGCTACCAATGAAGACTGCTTGTGTAGTTTCCAACCCTAGTACCAAGACGGATAGTGTTGTTATGTTATGGCACTACCGATTAGGTCACCCAAATTTTTCCTATCTTGAAAAACTATATCCATCATTATTCAATAAAAATTCCAAAAATTTTCAATGCGAAATATGTCAATTGTCCAAACATACTCGCAACTCCTATTCCATTCAACCATACAAACCATCTCATCCTTTTTCCTTGATTCACAGTGATGTTTGGGGGGCCTCTAGAATCAACAACATTACAGGTTCTAGATGGTTTGTCACCTTTGTTGATGACCACACTCGAGTGACTTGGGTATTCCTTATGAAGAAGAAATCTGAAGTGAGGGAAATATTTGAAAACTTCAACAACATGGTTCAGACGCAGTTTCAGGCAAAAATTCAAGTTCTTCGGACAGATAATGCTCGAGAATACTATCACAACACTCTTGGGTCATATCTTCTGGAGAATGGCATCGTACATCAAAGCTCGTGCATTGATACTCCACAGCAAAATGGAGTTGCAGAAAGGAAAAATAGACATTTGATGGAGGTTGCACGATCCCTCATGATAGCTTCAAACGTGCCTAAACAATTATGGGGTGAAGCTGTACTCACAGCAACCTACTTGATCAACCGAATGCCTTCTAGGATTCTTCAATTTAAAACCCCATGTCAAATCCTCCTCGCTGCATATCCATCCGCTCGAATAATCTCGTCTATCCCAATCAAAGTCTTTGGTTGTACTGCTTTCGTTCACATCCATAAGTCCCTACGTAGTAAACTTGATCCGACAGCCACTAAATGCATCTTTCTCGGGTACTCACCAAACCAAAAAGGATACAAGTGCTACTCTCCAACAACCAAGAAATTCTACACTTCCATGGATGTCACTTTCTTCGAAAATCAACCCTTCTACCCAAAATTGCAATTCAGGGGGAGAACTGGTCCACAGATGAATTCCAATTCTGGGAAACCGAAATCAGCACTACTTCTCCTTTGAGTTCATCACTGCCTCCTCAAACAGATACTACTCTTTTGTCCCCGAAAACAATTCCTTGGATGTCCCTTCTGTCATACCTGAGTCAACTACACAAGGCAGTAAAGAGGTAATAGTTTATTCTAGAAAAAATTTAAAGGAAAAGCCCGAGAAACCTCCTCAAAAGGAGCCCGAGGACAGCACTTCACCTGAGCAGAACCAAGAATTGGACCAGGATCCAAGCAACCCAAACTCACAACCAGGTAACACAATTTATGATCTAAATTCCAATAATGACCTTGATGATCTTGATCAACCCATTGCTTTAAGGAAAGGTGTAAGATCCTGCACTCAGCATCCAATCAGTAATCATGTGTCCTATGGAAAGCTTTCACAGAATTTCCAAGCGTTCATCACTTCTCTTGAAGATGATCGTATCCCATCCAACATCCAAGAAGCACTTCAACAACCTGAATGGAAGACTGCTGTTCAGGAAGAAATACAAGCATTGGAGAAAAATGGGACATGGGAAATCTCAGAATTACCAGAGGGTAAGAGGCCTGTTGGATGCAAGTGGATATTTACCGTGAAGCACAATCCAGATGGAAGTATAAACAGGTTCAAGGCTCGACTAGTAGCTAAAGGATTTACTCAATCCTATGGCATTGATTATGAAGAGACATTTGCACCAGTAGCAAAGCTCAACTCCATCAGAGTGTTATTGTCAGTTGCAGTAAATTTGGACTGGAATCTGCACCAACTTGATGTCAAAAATGCATTTCTCAACGGAGAACTAGAAGAGGAAGTCTACATGAAGATTCCACCTAGTATGGAAACTCCAGAAAATTCAGGAAAAGTGTGTAAACTGAGAAAGTCCCTATACGGTCTAAAACAGTCACCTAGGGCCTGGTTTGATCGACTGACTAGAGTTGTGAAAAAACATGGGTTCATCCAATGTCAAGCAGATCACACACTGTTATGAAGCACTCTAAGGAAGGTGAAATGACTTTGTTCATTGTCTATGTTGATGATATTATAATTACCGGAGACGATGAAGAAGGGATAGGGAATCTCAAGAAGCTGCTAGCAAGAGAATTTGAAATCAAAGATCTTGGACAACTCAGATACTTTCTTGGCATGGAAATTGGCAGAACTAAGGAGGGAATTGTGGTCACGCAAAGGAAGTATGTCCTTGATCTACTTCAGGAGACTGGAATGCTAGGTTGTAAGCCAGTGGACACGCCTATGGATCCTATTGGTAAGATTGATAAAGATAATGACAGTCATCCAACTGACAAAGACAGGTACCAGAGGTTAGTAGGAAAGTTGATCTACTTAACTCACACAAGGCCTGATATTGGTTTCGCTGTGAGCATGGTAAGCCGCTACATGAACAATCCCACTGAAAGACACATGAAAGCCGTATACAGAATTTTACAGTACCTTAAAAAGAGCCCGGGTAGAGGACTCTACTTCAAGAAAACCTCAAGTAGGGAAGTTGAGGTATTCACAGATGCTGATTGGGCAGGATCCTTGACAGATCGGAGGTCAACTACTGGGTATTGTTCCTATGTGTGGGGAAACTTGGTGACTTGGAGAAGCAAGAAGCAGTCCGTAGTGGCGAGAAGCAGTGCAGAGGCAGAATTCAGGGCAATGGCTCATGGGATATGTGAAGGAATGTGGCTCCAAAGAATACTCAAGGAACTTGGAATTATATCAAACTCCACTATGACAGTTTTGTGTGATAACAAGGCTACCATAAGTATTGCAAAGAATCCAGTTCAACACGACAGAACCAAGCACGTGGAGATAGACCGTCACTTCATCAAGGAGAAACTTGAAGGGGGAACAATCAGACTTATGTATATTCCTTCAAGTCGTCAAACAGCAGACATTCTGACAAAGGCACTTCCAAAGGCCACCTACGAAACATAAAAAGCAAGTTGGGAATGCTAGACATCTACCACCCAACTTGAGGGGGAGTGTGGAAATATGGGATTATGATTTGTAATTAAGTGCCAAGATTAGAAGGATTGTGTTAGGATACTTTCTATTTTATGGATGAGAGAATCTCTCCTTGTGTTAGGATACTTTCTATTTTATGGATGAGAGAATCTCTCCTAATTAGTTATTGTTTCCTTAGAGATAGTGATTGTGCATATTATATGGCTTAGATTAGGAATCCCACTTGTATATATATAGGTCACTTTGTATTCAGCTTTGACACAGAAAAAAGAAGAATATTTTCTTCAATATATTAAAAACATCAAAAGGAGGCAAACCCAATAAAACACGGGTTGGGGATGGGTGTGGGTATCCTAGGAAGCACAAAGAACAAGAGAACCAAAGGAGAAGACCAAGAGCAATAAAAATCCCCAAGCATAGTCGATCCAATAACAGCCTATTCAAAACATTTTAAGGAAAAAAAAATCCACCTCCCTAAAAAATCATTGAACAATTAAACCAAAGACCTGAGGAATATACTTTTCAACATTTAGACAGCAGCTTTCCAGATTTCTGCTTCCTCTTTCAAATAAAGCTAGCATATAACTAAAAAGGGAATCTTTCACTTGATGAAGCAAAGCATAAATAGTCTCCCAAAGATGGAGAGCAATGAAGTAAGTTACAGCTAGTAGAACACTGGCATTAACAGCATAAACACCACCATTTTCAGGACATGCCCTTTTTTCATCAACCGGTCAATGATAAGGATTTTAACCAAGAATGTCTTCCATAAGAAACACACATTAGATGAAAAGCTTGAAAACCAAACCATCATAGTCGGAAAAGCAGCAAAATTCCTGGGAGGAACACCTCAAAGAAAGATTTGACCAAAACGAAAACCCTTTAGTCAAATTCCATGAAGGAAGGTCCTCCTTTTACTCCCTAATGCAATAGCTATTGATGCATCCATAAAGAAACCACTGCCTTGAACTCCCAATTACAAAGATCTCTAACAGAACATGGAATCTAGTGCCATCATCACTCCTTTCTAGACTCCAGTGCTCGACTTAGCCTCCTTATTGATTGCAGAATAAAATGGAGCTGAAAATTGATCCTTCAGAGATGCCTCCTGCACCATATGCATATTACCAGAAACTAGTCCACCAAGTATTTCCTGCAACCATCAACAATACAAGTGAGGGCTTGAAAACCATCCTAAGTCTCCCTTGTATCTCACTAAAGCCCCCTCTCATGCCTCCAAAACCATCTCCCAATCAAAGTCCTCTAGAGATCAAGCTGGCTCTGATCCTAAATTCTCCAAACACCATAGGAGAACACAAACAAAACTACTTAACCAAATGGACTTTTTCCTCTTCTTTTCTGTCCACCAATAGGAAGTCTCTCAAGTGTTTTTCTAGTCTAATGCAGGTCAAAACCAGAAGAACAAGGGAAGACATGAAGGAAACTGGCAAGGTCAAGAGGTTGTTTTAATCAGGGCAAGCTTACAACCTTTGCTTTTTATAGGCTTTTAAAAAGGGGGTGCAACACAAGGACTTCCAAAGGGATCACCCATCCTAATACTACTCTCACCCACACATGCTTAACTGCAGAGTTCTGTTGTCAATCAGTGCATTAGAAGCTTACAACCCTTGAAAAGCGTTCTCTTTGAACAAGCAAGAAACTTCTCAGTTCCCACCACTAGGTCCCAAACCACAGTAGATCTGAACAATGCAACTAATAGTAACCCCAAACTTGAAGCAGGTGCATTTTACACCTAAAAGAAGCCAATAGCTCCACATTTAACACATTTACTTCAGGATGTCTCAATCTTTTCCAACCTAACTTATAAGTTCATATTACCTCAAAGCAGAAAAAAAATGCAGCTAAGATCCAACTGCAGCTCATATATATATATATATATATATATATATATATAGCAAATAATAAATGAGATGTTTCCATTCCCCTACCCACCATGTTCATCCACATGGTAGCCTCTAATGGATAAAACTCCACCTATGCCAGAGGATGCCCAAAAAGGTTATATTGTGCATCTTCCTGCTAATTTTTTTTTTTTTTTTGATAGATGAACATTCAAATATATAAGAAAAGGCTAAGAAGCCGCATGTATACAGGGGGTATACTGAACAACCCCAAACAAGGCTGGAAAAACAAAAAAAGGGGAAAAGCCTCACCCACCCTCAAGTGGTCCCAAGCCACTCCAAAAGCCTAACAGAGAGTAGGTTTCCTCACCAATGTACACCCTAGCCCAACTCCACAAGTTACATGCAAAAAAATTCTTAAATTTCTGAATATCTAATGACCCTACCCTGAAAGCTATCCTATTCCTTTCCTTCCAAACCGTCCAAAAAATGCACAACGGGATGGAATTCCATATCTTTTTTCTTTTTTTCCCCACAAAAGAACCCCTCCAGCTAAGTAACACCTCTATAACTGACTCTGGGAACACCCATTGAATTCCATATCTTTTTTCTTTTTTTCCCCACAAAAGAACCCCTCCAGCTTAGTAACACCTCTATAACCGACTCTGGGAACAACGGGTGCATCTTCCTGCTAATTAAAACCATATTCTTTTAGGAATCCTTAAAAAATCATTTTTATTCACCCTTTATCATATCAAAGACAATGATAAGGTAATTATCTCTCAGAACAAGAAAATGTGCAAGCTCGCTAAAAAGTCAAAACATTTGTGATTCTAAGCTAAAAGAAATCCCATATACATATTTTTGGCAAGCAGTGAGTCAGTTTAAATGAAACAAAATCTAGGAATACTTGCCTATAAAGAAAATGAAACAAGACGTAGGAAAGCAAAATTAGCAACGAAAAATATACATAAGTACAAAAGGAACCACTCAATCATACAACATAAAAAGCCATATATTTGGATGCAGGGCAGAGATGCAATCACTAATCAAGGATCCTCTATGCCACATGATCATGGCCTTGTGGAAAGTATGAACTATGCCTTCCTCAATTTGGCATTTAAAACTTGATTGCCTACCAAGATGACTCAATGGGAATGTAGATGCAACTGTGGCCTATAACCAGCTGCCTTACCATAAAACCTTCCACTACAAGTCACAGTTTCTTTACCAACATCCCTGCCCATCAAAAAAAACTCAGCTGTACCTACTAGATCTTCAGCAACTTACATGGCATTATCATGTTACTCTTAGACACAAATAAACTTAATTTTAGGCACCAGGTGCAACCACAAATACATATCTACTTAAGTACATATATTCGTATATATGGACAGCAAAAACTAGTTTGGTGAACTATCAAATTAATAAAAAAGTGACAACCTTCAGTGCCAGAAAAGAAATTCCCATCAATAAATTATATTATATAACTTTCATCAAAAATGGACATAATTCTATAGATTGCATGCAGAAGACAATGTCTAACCAGAAAGATGACGAAGCCCATTGCTTCCAACTTCAGTATCAGACAACTCCAAACATTTCAGATGTCGAAGGCCTGAGCTTCCGAAACAAAACAATAGAACCATAAGAATTAGCACAAACCACAAAAACATAAAAGTGACTACTATAGGCATACAAAAGGGACAACCACATAGGAAAAGTTAAGATTATCCTATCATTTAAATAACACTCATAATGCTTTTCAAAAATAATCAATCAGCGGTTGATTGTCATATATTGAGGGAAAAAGCATCACCAGGTTTCTTACACTAAAACCTAACTAAAAAATAAAGAGTCAATAGCCAAATAAACAAAAACCAAAATCTACATAAAGAGAATTCTGAAACACATCAACAAGAGGTTAAAGAAACAGAAAAACTTAACTATCTAGCCTAGAAATTGTTTGGAAAAAATACAACAAATCAGAATAATGTAGGACAACCCTTGGATGGTTGCCTACAATCCAATAGGTGGGCTAGGGTTTTTTATTTTTTAGAGTTTAAGGAGAGGAACAATGGATAAAGTTTATGGTAGACAAAAATAAAATAAAAAATATAGAGAAAGAAGATATTGGGATGAAGAGAGAGAAACTTTAGAATCTCGCTAAGGTCTTGTAGGAGTCTTACCTAGAAGAAAATCAATAAAGTCTCACCATTGAAAATTAAAAAGTATGCAAGAAAACATGATATTATTAATAATCAATTCATTATTTTGATTTACATCAATTAGCCTTATTTATAAACTTCTCTGAGAAATTCAAAGTCTACTAGGATTCTAGCAAGTCATTATGACTTTAATTCTAATTGTCTTATAACCCAATTAATTAATCCTAATTTGACTCCAACAAATGCTAATTCTAATTTAATTCCAATTAATACTAATCCTAATTTCAATTGTAATTAATATCAATTCCCTTCTTGGTGTATATCTTGGAGATTCATCCTCATCGCATACTCATTTTACCCTGTAATACTCCCCCAAACATAAGTTCAGACATGAATCCAATTTTGTACTTCCATTTTCCTAAATAAAGAAAACAATGACCCCGATTCCTAATAAATACAATTTGACCCATCAACTTCACAAATGCAATTTCGAAGAAAAAATGTCTTTGATCCAATAGAAATCAACTAATTCCATAGTATTTTATCTGGAATTTTGTTAGGACAATGAGTCTTCTTTGTAAATTGGCAATTTTGTTCCTTTTTATTTTCAAGAGGTGGAAACAGTGTTCAAGTGTTGTGACCGCTCAAGCGCTTAACTAGCGCTCAAGCGACAGGTAAGTGCACTCAAGCATTCATGCAAAATCTAGAAGAATATTTTCAGATTATTCACGCAAATCAAGTTTAAAAACTTCAGGATACCGATCCCCTAGGGCTTGAGGGCCTATATAAACCCTGTTATGACCAATTTTAGGGAGAGAAACTTAGAGAGATTCACCGAGAGGTTTAGCCTAACTTGCCATACCATTTTCAATCTCTCAAGAAGGATTCAAAGTGTTGAATCTTCAGTTGTTGGATGACCTGCATCCCTTCAATGAGGCTCAAATATATTCACTGGAGCAATTGGAGATTGTTGGGTCACGCACATGGATCAAGTTGTAGGTTCTAGAGAATAAGTCTTTAGGGTAAAGCAGTTAGGTAATTTTGTATCTCATATAGTGAATTTAGATTTGAAACCTTAGACCCCATGGTTTTTTATCTCCACAGTTAGTGTGGGGTTTTTCATGTAAAGATTCTTGTGTCTCTTGATCTTGTATTTGATTTTGGATATTTTGTTTATCCTTGTTATCTCACAGGTTAAAATTGGGTTAAACACCCACCCCCCACCCCCACCCCTCCCCTCCTTCCCTTCTGGGTGTTGCCCTACTGGACATTGGTTTTTCACATTTGAAATGATTCCATTTCTTTAATTCCATTGCATAGGTAAGGTTATTCTTAGGACTCCATGAATGATATCGTTGGAATTTGTAAGCCTTTCCAGTGATTTATTGTGATGACTTCATTTTGCATTTATGTAATGCATTTGGGCCTTCAAAGATATTAAGAAACCAAGTAAAAGAAAGTCTATTTACATAGCATGTCAACAATATCTGAATTTTATTTTGACTGTGCAATTGAAATTTTATTTTAAGAGAACTCTTTACATAATGTAGTGATCCGTAGTCTAGAACAAAGCTACAATGTTAAATCACCAAGAGAATAAAAGTGGGCTTCCATGGAAACCAGAATGGAAGGCCATCCATTTGTTACTGTCTAACTCTTAAACTCTTATGCTTTCAAAGAAATATACAAAAGGACATGTTTCAATATGATATGACTGCTTCACCTGATATTTGAGAATAGAACTCCCCTACACAACAAAAACAATGTAAGACAAATAAACAAAATTGAAGGAAACTATAATATCTAACCTGTCAAGTTTGCAAGCCCTTCATCACAAATTCTACATGAATCCAGGTTCAGGCTCTCCAAATTTGTTAAACCTGCAGCAAGCGCAATAATCAGATCTTATAACTAATTTCCAAGAAGTAAAGCAAATTATGCATTAATAAATGACGGGCCTATATAGAGCCAAAAGCTAGAAATAAATAAACAAATAAATATAAATATAAATAAATAAAAATTGAAATGAAGCTTTGTATAGCTGACCTAGTAGCTAGAGATATAAACATGTTTGACAATCAAAAAAGATAACTTTTAAGATATATCAACTAGCCAGGAAAGTCCTGTAAGGTAAAATAATTTATGTATGGGAACCCACTACCAAGCATGGCACATATGGACCTTTTAGAAACACTATAGTGACTTTTTTCAATAAAACCTTACTACTATGTAGTCCCACAGTCAACAACACCTTTTCTTAGACGTCAATTGTTAATAAATGAAACCAACTATGACAAAAAGCAGTAACATATCTGTGTGCATATCAGCTAGAGGAAGATCTCCCTCCCAAATTAATTATGAGAGTTCTAAAGATATATGTTTGATTCTCCATACCATCTCTAGCATAAAATTGAAGGAAAAAGAACAACAATTTCAGTCACTTCCACAAGAGGAGTAGAAACCACCTTTCAAATGTACCAAACATGCATCCGTCAAGTCATTGTACCCCAAGTTTAACACTCTCAAATTCTCTTGTCCTACAAAAGAATGAAGATGATATAAATAATAATCCAAAGCTGCTTTCAAAGTTTTTCTAGTAAAAAATAGAAATGAAAATAAAAAGCATCTTGCAATTAAAGCAAAAAAAAAAAACTCCACGGTTCTACACCCAACCCAAGGTCCCAAAGCAATAAGGGTAAAATAAATTTTCAATGCAACATACGTGCAAAGTTCTCACATCCATCATCAGATAGCATAGATCTGCTAAGATTTAAAGACAACAGGGAAGGAAGATCTGCAAGGAAGCGAGCCAAGTTAGCTTTCAAGTTAAACTCAAACATGAATAACATATTGAATTGACAAAATTCAGAAATATGCATTTTTTTTATATTTGCAAAGAGTTGAACATTAAAATAAATGATGTGCCCATGATCAAACTGATCATCATGTGGGAACAAGGCTCAAGTGTACTGATCTATTAGGATGATAATGTCTCAGCTGCATATTTTCACTAAACCAAAGAACACCTGACAGAAATAGCTAAAGTATAGGAAGTTTAGGCACAAATCCTAAACTCACTCTCCAGCATCTCAGCATCGCCACAGATTAAAGTACCATATTTTTGCATGCGCACCTTAAATCCAAATTCAAGTACCTGGATTCACTCTGATAGAATTTGTAACAGGAAGGAATAAGAAGGTAGATGATCCAAAAAGTGAACTTTGGAGGAGATTTCAATCTTAACATTTAAAAACCTTTTTAATATCCTATGTTACCTTCATTTTTTCCTGACATTAACAGCCTGTTTGGAATAGTTTTTAACTTCTACTTTTAGCAATAAAAGTAGTAGAAGCAAAAAAACCATCACTATGCGCAATTGATTTAATGTTTCAGAACTATAACTTAAAAAGGTTTTTATTAAAAATAAGATTGTTTTTTCCATTTTCAAAATTTTAATTAAATAAAAAACAACTTCCCTCATGCTTGAGGAGCAGGGATCTCCATGCTTTCTCAAGATATAGATAAAATCATGTTGGGACTTCTGAGGCCCATAGTTGAGTACTTAATTGAACATCCGTAAAAGTTGTGTTTGACATTCAAAGAGTTGATTTTAGGGTTTAAAACGCTCTTACAAACAATGCCTAATAGTAAAAATGCCAATATGCTATTCCTCTACAGTCAAACTCTCCCAATCATTACCTAAAAAAAACAAAAAACTCTTCCTATAATCAGACACAAAAAATAATATGATTTTTTCATTTTAAATCATTAAAAATTGGCATCTATTGATAGTTGCGGAGAGGTTATAGCCCTTTGTTTCATTCTTTCCTTTCTTCTCTTTTTTCTCACCTTTGACACTTTATATTTTCTTCCCATGCACTTGGGATGTGCCCCTTTTTGTTGGGATATATTAACAAATCATATTTTACCTTTAAAAAAAAAAAGAAAGAAAGAAAGAAATAAAGCGAAGGAAAAATAGAATCTCCGCTGATTCAGCATTACATGTATTTTCCTTTATCATTGTTGTTTCCATACACTTTTCTTTTCTTAAGGTATTACAATACTAGAATACATATGCCCACTCCTAACTAGATATTGGAAACCAGAGATTCCAACAATGTGAATATCAGCCATGGCTGATGCCTAAGGGGTTTACTTATTTCATCTCCTGGTGAAGGAGATGCCGTGTGGATTTAGGGTATACTACCACATCTCCATCACCAAGATGGGGATCCATGTCCCTACAAATCAGGTGATCTACTACACTCCTCACAGGCATATGATGTAGGACAACCCTAGGATGATTGCCTACAATCAAAAAAGGGTTTTAGGAGAGGACCAAGGGATAAAGTTAATTGCAGTAAAACAAAATAAAATAGAGAAAAAGAAGATAAGAAGAGGAGGATAGAACCCTTAAAGTGTCACCATTGAGAATTGCAAAGTATGCAAGAAAACATAATATTATTATCCATCAATCAATTACTTTGATTTACATTAATTAGCCTTATTTATAGACTTTTCTAAAAAATCCAAAGTCTACAACCAATTCTAATTGTCTTATAACCTAATTAGCTAATCCTAATTTGACTCCAACAAATACTAATCCTAATTTAATTCCAATCAATATTAATCCTACTTAAAGTTTATTTGTGTCTTTCATTTCCTTTCTTGAATACAGTTTTCATAAGGCTTTCCCCATCAGCATCCCTCTCATCACAAAACCCTTATATAAATATGTGTACTGAAGTCAAAAGCAAGAGATGGAAGGGAAAGTGTCATAAAAGAACTAACCTCTGAAAAAGTGGGGAAAAAAAAAAATAACAGGTCCCACTTTTAAACAAATTTTAAACCGCTTAAAATCAAAATTACTTATTCCATTTAGCAATAAAGACCTAGCTAATCACTTGTAGCAAAACAAGATCAATGAATTATAAATTTTATTTCATCCTTATCCTTTTTTTTGTAGAGTAATGATTTTTATTTTTTAATCATTTTAATTGAAAATTTTACTTCTTTAAAATCAAAACATTCTTTTAAATTAAAATTCTTCTTTTAAATTAAAACACTTCTTTTAAATTAAAATATTTTATCACTAATTCCTTAATATAATAAAATCAAATTCTAAAAAATATGTATTTTAATTGATTTATGAAATACACTTCTAATTAATTTCATTTGAAATACAACCTTTCATTTATTTTTAATTATTTAATAAAATAAAAATAAAATCCTAAATAATCTCAATTTAATTGATTTATGAGAATTAATTTTTCCTGTTATTTATTCTTTGAATTTTTGTATCATTATGTATATGTCATAATAATTATTTTTATTCATTTTAATTCCTTAAGATAATAAAATTAAAATTCTAAATAAACTTTATTTAATTGATTTATAAGAATTACTTTTTCATTAAAAGGTTCAAAAAAAAAAAGAAGAAAAAAAATTAAAAGATTGAATATAAGAACCTTTTTATGTTTTTTATTTATTTTCTATCCTAATGCCTATATTGTGATAATTATTTTTATACTACTACTACTATTACTATTTTATGTTATTTATTTATTTTTTGTATATTCTATCCTAATGCCTATATTGTGATAATTATTTTACACTACTACTACTACTACTATTATTATTATTTATTTTTAATTCTTTATTATAATAAAATTAGAATTCTAATTAATCTAGATTTCATTGCTTTATAAGAATACATTAAAGAGATTTCTTTAAAGGGTTCCAAAATTTCTCATTGGCATAGTTTCAAAGATGACAAGAGAAGGAAAAAAAATTACAAGGTACAATATAAAAACTTTTTCATACTATTACTATTTCATATCTGAAATTATCAGCAATAATAATGAGATTTAACATCTATTAAATTTAGAGGATTTGAAAAACACTCATCAAATTTATATGCTTACTTTACATGACCAAATTGCAAGTGAATTATTTAGTAGTCAAGCAAATTGCAATGCACATGGTATTTTAAGTCAAATTTTATTGATTAATATATTAGTTATATAAATTTGGAATGAATATTTAAATTGTCATACAATGAATATAAGGTTAATTGTAAATTAATCATTTTCAGTCTTCCGTTGTTTTTGTTATCAAATAAGTAAATTAAATTAAAATACTTAAAACTAAGATGATACCAAACACTTTTCAATTTGATTAATTCAGTTGTTATAATATGTAGCTCTTAATTTTCAGTGCTAAAGTCTTTCGGTACTTAATATTCAGTTCTATCAAACACCCCTGAAGTCAACTTGGCCAGGATCATTAACATGATATCCAATTCTAATATAGGATTAAAAGATTACAAACGTTAGTTCTGTTATGAAAATGACAGACCAAGGCTTTACAATAATCAGTATAAAGGCCAAGCATTTTTAAAGAATGTAACCTGAAAGAGACTCTAAGCATGCAGCAGTAACAGGGCAACCCTCCATGTTTAACAAAGCAAGCTTGTGCAGACCTGCAAGGGACATGAAAAGATTCAGCACTTATTTATAAAGGGGAAAAAATAAATGATCAATGATCAACAGAAAACAAACCAAAAATAAATAAAAAGTGTTGTTAGCAGGGAAGGTATCTAGGAAATTGAGGACAGTTGAAATGCTTTGCAGGGAAGGTAAAAGAATATCATAAACAGAAAAGCTAGAAATCAAGGAAGATGTATCAAATTTAATTATTTCCACCAGGCAAATGGTGAAAGTAATCATAGAGAGGATGAAAAGGAATAAAGCCTCCATCCAAATGGTATTCCTAATGGAAGAATGTAAATGCATGGCAGGAACAGGTACTCCCATATTAGTTACAAACATGCAGAGTCAACATATTGCTATGTTTCCAGATTCATGATATCAATTTTAAAAGGAAAACCTTTATTCACCTTCCCCTCCCTTTTGCCCAACCCCCCATCTTGACCCAATGCCAACTAAAACCAAAAATAAGGAAGATCTATTCTTAAGATTCAGAAAATGTCGATAAGCATTAAACTATACAGGAAAAATATCTGGTTATTCCTTTGAAGCATTATTTCCAGGATTCACATGAACCACACATTCCAAGATCAATAATGCATTCATCAATGGTTGAAAATGTCACTCTCATCTTTGTTTGATCATCATATTACCACATCCTTTTGATACAAACCATCCTAGAAGAAGAGTCTTGATGGTGTGCACAAGCTAGAAAGATATAATGGATAGATAGATAGACGGACAGACAGAGAGATTAGTGAAGATATTACGTTCAGATAAATAAATGGATAGAGAGAGACAAACATTATTGAAGATTTTAGGCTTTCGATAGAAAGATAGGTAGAGAGAGAGAGAGATTGTGAAGAAACTAGGATCTAGAGAGGAAGAGAGATTAGTGAAGATGCTAAGCTTTAGAAAAGACACAAACTTATACCAATCACTATATATATATATATATATATATATATAGAGAGAGAGAGAGAGAGAGAGAGAGAAACTAGGATCTAATTCAAAAAAGGCTGAAATTTAACCAATCAATTTTTTAAGGACTTTTGAAATTTTCTACCAATCTCAAAATAAAGACATAGAGGATGCTTGATATCGATGATAAATTCTTAAAACTAAACAAATCAAGTAGGTACTAATTAAAAGAGCACTTAGAATTTAATTCAAAGTGACCAAACTAAATAGGTGAAGCAAAATAGGCTCATACGTCTTGAGAATTTTATGACACTTAACTGCCTTAAATTTGTCTCAATGCTAAGCTCTATATTCTTTGCCATTTTATTGATTGCACAAATGTGTTTTCTTGTTTGCAGATACACAATAGTGTTCAATAGGAAGAAGTTATTTTATTATTGAGAGCCTTTTAGAGATTGACAAAAAAAATATATCAAGGTAACATTTTGAATTGATACAATGAGAAGACATGGAAAGTTCATGCATACACATTTGTATTTTCCATTTTATTTATCGCACAAATGTGCTTTCTTGTTTGCACAGACACAACAGTGTTCAATAGGAAGATGCTATTTTATTATCGAAAGCCTTTTAGAGATTGACAAAAAAAATATATCTAGGTAACATTTTGAATCGATAAAATGAGAAGACATGGAAAATTCATATGTACACATTTGTATTTTCCAATGAAGAAAAGAATGATAATATATGAAAACTTACTAGCTTTTCTAAATTTAATTTATCTATAAGTTCCAAAACTCAAATTTCATATTCTAGGAAAGGAATTCTGTCTATAGCATGCTTCAAATGGCCTGATGCTCTTATATGTTCCATAAACACTCTAGTATTGAATCTGGATAGATTTGTAAAATAACAGACTTCAGACTTCAAGTTTTGTACTTATCAAACAGTTTAACTGAATTCAGTACCCAAATTTCAGAAGATAGCAATAAAGGCATAGAAACCCAATAAGAATCATCATGTTCTCCTCAAGAAAAGAATGTGATTCCTTAAGGCATCAAACCAAGTAAGTTGCAGATTTATCTGCCCACAGAAAGCATCTCATGTAATATTTATCAGCAGAATGACTCTTCCTATCATGCACTGGATTCTCAACTTAGATATGTTTCTTTAAGAGCAACAGCTTGCTTGGCTTTCTCAGAAGTTGCTTTCCTCTTCTCAAAATTCAATACTCATTTTCAATATTGAAGCTTCTAATACTTAACTTTTAATTTTATCAAACACCCCTTACTCCACATAAAAGTTCCAATCTCATCTCATATGATATACTTCTTACAATTACAAACACGAAACAAGTATGGACCATGCTCCAAAGCTACTATATGTTTTACCATTATAACATAAACGTGTAAAAGATAGTAAACAGATAAATACCAAATACCTTTCAAATAAGCAACACCATCATCTGTGACCTTACTGCGGGAAATTTCTAATCCTTTCAAGTTTGTAAGCCCTGAAACATGATTGAATGAGAAATTTCTTAGCTGGGAAAAGACAGCATTTTAAGTTTCAAAAGGAACATAATCATATACACATGCTTTACAATGAATTTAAAGCTCATTACAATTTCACATGTTTCATTTTCGTGAATAACAATTGGAAACACTTCTCATAGTTTCTGACTCCAGAAATACCAATTCCATCACCTCTCACCCATAGATTATCTAACAGTGCTGGAGAACTTATTCTGTGCTTCTAGAACAAAAAATAAACTAGCGTTTCAGCAAGAACATGGGATTGAAGGCATTCTTGTTGTACCCTTGAGTCTTAGACAATGCAATCATAGTGTACAACTTCCTTCAAACAGTAGGCTAATCACAGAAAATAATGAAATGGATATGTTTGAATAGTTCAATGTTTACAGAAGATGAGAAGTAAGGGAAGTCCATGGGTAAAACCTATTAGCAGTAGTAGTATAAACATAGGTGCATGTATCCTGACTTAGCATAACCCAAAAGGAACCCAGTTGAGCAGAAAGCTCACACGGCAAGGGACAAAAAGAAGGGGAAAAAAGATACACCCCCCCACAATATGCTCAAAACAATTATGAACCAGGAACATGTCAGTTCAATCAATCAAAGTTCTCAACAAGAACCAGATAACTGAACTATAAGGTGAACAATCAATCCCTTCTCACCCATTCCTCTCTTCCCAGGCAAACACCAAGGATGATAATACAAGAAATCAAAATAAGAAAGAAAACAGAAAAGTTACCTGAGAGAGGCTTCAGATCAGCATCTGTTATGCAATGACACATATTGATGTTAAGAGACTCAAGCTTTGTTAACCCTGTCAAAAAAGGGTTCACATAAGCCGCATAAATCATGGTCAGAATAGGGCATTAACATTGAAGCAAATAAAATGCTGTCTGCAAAGGGGTCCCAGAAGGCCATTGTTATGGCTCAGTCTATAAGGTATAAAGCCTCACCGGATTGCCAAAAAAGCTTAAGCCTTATACCCTAAGAGTTAGCCTTTACTCATGAATCTGTTAGGCATATAGCTTATACTACGATAGCAAAAAAAAATTTTAATTAATTTCTTAAGCTATAAATAATGCTGATTAAAAACCAACCATACTTAAACAATAGAGACAGAGCACAGAGCAGGAAGGAGAACGATATAAATTGATTTGATTTGATTTTTCTTTTATTTTTCTTTATCTTCATTTTTTTTTTTTTTTCATAAACAAAGACTAAAATTAAATTATGAAGAGCCGCCAAAAGAGTAACCCAAGGTATTCAAGAAACAAACCTCTCTTCACCACCAAGCAAACAAGAGAAAACAAAGGAAAAACCTCAACAAGTGCCCAACCATTTAAAAAAACTTACTAAAGTCACTGAACAATCATCTATAAACAACTTTGACAATAGAAAGCAAACAAAATCCCTTGTCAGCTTTTGGACAGAAAAAACCTCGTTATCAAACGCAATTTTGTTCATTGCCTTCCAAACCGTCCAAAACAAACATAAAGGGCTAGAGTTGAAAACGGGCTTAGGTATTAAGAGTCTTTCAATTATGGAGTTGAAAAAACCTCATCTTGTCAAACACATGTAGCATGAAATGATAATTCTAGTTCTAATAACATACGAAAATTGTGCATTTTGGAACAATTTGCATGCATAAAAGGAAGAGGAACAACCAAGGGCTGACAAAGTCAATCAAGCTCAACCTAACCACCCCAACCCCATCGATATGTTTGGTTTAGTTTCATTTGGATGGTCTACTCCTAGATTGATTATAGAGAACCAATACACTTCAATTTGGTTCCAATTTGCTAGTTGTTAAACTCACCCATCTCAAGAACCCACTAAGAATGTGATCACATATGTGCATCTCAAATTATCATTTTTCATATTAATTTTATAAAGTAAAAGATATGGCTTTTCCTACATTTCATAATGGATATAAAAGGAAACTCTAGACTCAAGTTCCCATTTGTCAAATCATTCATTTGTCATTTTTTATATCAGATTATTCATGTCTCATTTTAATTTAATGAAGTATAATAATGTGGGTTTTCCTACACTTCATAATACATATAAGAGGAGACTCCATACTCACAATCCCCATTCGTTCATTTCCTTCATCCTCGGCCTCGGGTGAGGGATTTGGAAGCCATCATATTTCCACGATCTGACCCTTCCTTATTCCTTCAAGTTATTGGATCTAAAGAATCATACAAATCCAGCCTTCCTCTCTCATTTCCTGTTCTCCAATTTTTTTTTCCCCTTTTCTCCTCTACAAACATCTTACATAAGCTCATCAAATGAAACACTAATTTCCATCTCTCCTTTATGCATGTTATGTTCATGGCAAACAGAGGAAACACTGCCTGCAGCATTGGTAAACGTCTCAAACAGCCAAGCATAAATGTGCAAGTTCAAGCCTGGATGTGACAATTGCTTGAACAAAGGTCAAAGGTTAGAATCATACTCAATTTATTCCACCAATATCCGGCTTCCTAGAACATTGGATTTTTTTTTCCCCCCTATTAATCAGAAACAGAATATATAATATATATATTTTTTTTTATAGATAAACATCAGAATATATTAAAGAAGGCTGAAAAGCCGCATGTATACAGGGGGTATACACAAACGCCCAAGAAGAAAGGCTGCCACAACCTCACACACCCTCAAGTGGCCGCAAGCCACTCCAAAAAGCCTAAAAGAGAATAGGTATCCTCACCAATGTACACCCTAGCCCAACTCCACAAGTTACATACAAAAAAATTCTTGAATTTTTGAATATCTAAAGACCCTCCCCTAAAAGCTAACCGGTTCCTTTCCTTCCACACCGTCCAAAATATACACAACGGAATGGAATTCCATGTATTTTTTCTTTTTTTAAAAATTGATAATAATAAAGTTGAAAAGAAGGATGAGAGGACCTTCCCTCAATGTACAAAACCTAATCAAAGCAAAAGTATACCCTCCACTGTACAAGGAGAAATACTTATAAAAGCATGTACAAAAACTCTCAAAAAATCAAAACCAAATTCTCCCAAAAGTTATCTACCCCTTACTAATTACAAACCGAAAGCCAACTAAGTAGAATAACATTAAGAGGAATTCCTCTAAAAGTGACAGTACAAGAAGCCGAAAAAGAGGAGTAAAAATGAATAAGATCCCATAACATCCCTTCCGTTCTACACTTTTCCTAAAAAATCCTAGTATTTCTCTCTTGCCACACAACCTACAATACAGTAATACATGCAATATGTCAAAGCGTCTAGCCTCTAATTGAATTCCCCAAGCTTCTAAATGAAATAATCATCATATCTCCAATACTCCTTGGTGGAACCCAACCCAAATTAGCTACATTGAAGAGCTTATGCCAAAACACCAATGTTATTGGGCAATGCAGAAAAAGACGATCAATTGATTCTCCACTCTCTTTGCATAAAATGCACCAATGAGGACAAAGAGATTTGTAAGGTCTTCTCACTTGTAGCATGTCATTGATATTAACCTTCTTATGCACCACTAACACGCAAAGGCCTTGACCTTTGATGGGGCTTTTGATTTCCAAACAAAATTAGTCAGAAGGCATGAAATTGGATGAAAGGGCTTCAACAAGACCATGAAAAAAAAATTTACTAAAAATGAGCCAGTGGAGGAGAAGGACCACACTCTTAATCTATGGTAGAAAAATACAAGTGCACTGCATTAAGTGAAGACATGAGTCTTTCGAGGAGTTCAATATCTAAATCAATGAGATTGCATCAGAAATTAAGATTCCAAGAAGAAAGGTAGGAATTTCCCAGGATGCCAGAGATGGAAATATTTCTCACTGAAACAACTTTATAAAGGCCTGCAAATTGTGAGCTCAAAGGTTAATCTCCCCACCATAAATCTTCCCAGAATTGGATTTTTTCCCCATTCCCTACCACAAGACGGATGAAAGGGGAAAAGTCCTAAAAGACTTGAACAATGGCCTTCCAAGGACATCTGTGTGATCATCTAATCATAATGTTAGCATCCCATCCATTAGCATGTGTCCTATAAATGCTCGAAATCACCTGATGCCACAAACCAAAACTTTCCCGGGGGAACCTTCAAAGCCACTTCCCTAAGAGAGCACGATTTCTCAAGGTCGTCTTCCCTATTCCCAACCCTCCAAATTCCCTTGTTCTACTTATACCTCCAAATAACAAACTGGATTTGCAACAAGATCAATTCTACTTATACCTCAGTTTGAGCCATAGTTCAAATCTTGACAACCAACCTTGGTCAGTTCAGTTCTGAGTTGGCACCAACTTGGAACTACCCAGACCTTGAATATCCTTTTAAAATTAAATAATTATAGTACCAACTCCTTATTAATCTTTTCTAACAAATAATGAAGTCTCCACTTTGACCATTACTATTTAAAGGGACAATCATAACAAAACAGAGGCATTTGACTCCAGTCAACAATACTGATCACTTCCTTGAACATATAAGCAATCTGCTAATGCATTGGCTTAGACAAAAGCAACATGGAGTGAGAATCTAATAGTTCCAACAACGACATGAGGTCAAAATGAAACACATATGTCAAACAATAATTTAATGAACCCACTCCATGTGACTGAGCTTTATCATCATGTTCACACACATTCAGACATGAGATTAGCAGGTTTATATGAATAGAACCGAAGGAGTTATTGCAGTTCCTAAAAGACACCGTGCAGGTGAAGAAGAGAAAGTATATGCTCCCTCTAATAAACCAAGTACTTTGAGAAAGCCAAAAACCTAAATTATATCTGACAGATGAAACTGGAGCAAAATTTATGGTCTAAGTGCATGAAAAGGAAGTTCATTTCTTCAGGTCAAGTATTATTGGGATAAACAAACTAACCTTTAAGATGAATAAGTCCACCATGGATTCCTGGGCATCTCTCTAGATCCAACTTTACCAAGTTAACTAAGCTGGAAAAAGCACTCATTCCTTGAGCAGTAATGGCATTGTTTCTTCTGAAACTCAAAGTTGTCAGGTTTGAGAGACCTGAAAGATTCAATCACAACCACAAAACCATGGAAGAAGTTACTCCAAGAAAATGCCAGAGACTAAAATCCTGATTCAACAGTATATTGAGAATTATAAAACAAAGAGTGAAAATGAGGAAATATATGCCATACTAATCCCAGTGATGCTTCCCACATCTTCTCAAAGCTCAGTACACCAAACATAAAAACCAAATATCATTATGAAACATAAGTGATGGAAATTTCTGGTGATTCTGGTGAATAGTGCACAATTGCTTACTACCTATTTAATTAACTGGATAAATGGAGAAAAATCTTTAAAATGTAGTGACTTACAGAAGAACAAAATGATACATGGTGTTTCCAGTAATAAGATGGTTCAAATACTAAATTAAATCGAGGAAAATTTAAACAAAAAATAAAGATTAATTACAAATAACGAAAAAAACTTAAAATAAAAATTACTATAATCAATGCTTTAACAATCATTATTGTAGCCAGCACAAGTAGATTTTGTCATATGATAAAAAAGTTGAAAGCTCGAAAAGTTGTTTCTATGAGTTGGTTAAAAAATTTCAAGCAAAAACTAACTTGATTCCTTTTTTACATAATTTCTATATAGCCACATGATTTGATTGACAAAAAAATCCCACAGAAATACCACTAGATTCAACTTTCTGTAACACTTAAAAGAAGGTTAAATATGTAACTGTAATAAAGATTAAAAAAATGCCAAATCAGAAGGAACAGCATGAAAAATACCTGGAAAAATAAATCCAGAACTTGGAAGATATCCAAAGCATCTTAACATATTGGATGCTCAAAAGAAGTTTAATCTTAAAATACATTTAGCCAGCAACAAATCGCATGTATTATAAAATGTGTAGTTCTCTATGGTCAGATTATCAGTCTGCAATATCTGCGTCTTCAATTACATATAGACCAAATCGACCCCAACAACATTACAATTATGAAAGAGAGAGAGAGAGAGCGCAATAATTCTGATGACCATACTCAAAATCAAAATGTTATAAGCACATACTCAAAAGGTCAGAAAGTAACTTTAATTCATAGGATGAATAAGTTTGAAATTTTGATTTCCCTCCAACATTTCCTAACTTCACCCCCATTTTATAACTTGAAGGCTTGGAAATGTAGATATTATTGGCATTCGCAGATATCATGGATCAGACAACAAAACATAGAAACCCATGCTTGTCCAAGTAGCTTGCCCCACAACAAGGCCTCAAAGGAACCTTATCTAGAACCTATCTAGGAAATTCACATGGACTCCGCATAAAACCAATTGAGAGCTGAATGCCATAATACCCCCAACCCTGAAACCAACCCAAACTCTCTTAGGCCTGGAATTTTTGCATGGATTTCTCTTGCCTCTCCATTTCACTTTTTAAAAAAAAAAAAACGTATAACTCCTTCACTTTTACTTGTTTCTCTCTCCAATGGTTATTAAAAAAATGGATAGACATTCTTATCAAAATATTTAAAAAGTAGTAAAAATAAAATGAGGGCATACTAGTTAAGAATACAAAAAGAGATTAAGACAACATTGAGAAAGTACCACTGATGTGTTTTAGCCCATGGTCTGAAATCTGATCACAATAATTAAAATTTAAGGCTTGGAGGTTTGTGCAATCTTTAAGATGAATCAGCCCGGAGTTCGTAATTTCTGAACCAGAGAGATCCACAGAAAGTAAAGATACCCCCTGTGAAGAGATGACATCCATCCAACTGTCATTCACTCCAGGGTATTCTCCCAAATAAATATCCTGTCAAAGCCAAGAGAAAACCTTAAGGGAATGGCTTACTGAGCATTAATAGCAAAATTAGAAACAAAACAGTTATCAATTTTGAAAGTCAACTTGATAAATTATTTACTGGGAGTTACCTGGAGAGCACAATCTTGAAAAGCTTTAAGGGAAACATCAGTTAGACACTGGGAAAACACCAATTCATTAAAGATCTGCTGGCTAATATCCCTTGGGAGCATAGAAAAAGTAGTATATTTATCTATGTCCTGTAACAGGAAGGAATCGAGAAGATCGGTCCATTTATCAGAAGCTGTCATATTGACAAAGCATGATAAGAAATTAAGATACCTCACGTATTTTATAAATGCACAATTCCATGAGGGAAGGGCATTGCCCTCTTCCCTGTAAAATATCTAAGGCGGGTCGAGAAATTGAGGTTCCCAACCACTTAGAACTCCCAATTCTGCAATACTTTCCAGAAACACCCCTTTGTAGACTGTCCTCATTGACCTGTGGATCTCTCTTCCTAGAACAAGCTCCCCCCATTGAGCAATGGCCTTGTAATCAATAATTGTAAAGTACTGTGCACAAAGAAGTAGCAAAATCCATTAGATCAGCAAAAGCAGGCATATGCATTTTTTTATGAACCCACAAGAATAAAATGAGAAAGTATAGCAAAAGAGGTATTTAGCACATATAATCATCCATACATAGTTGGAAAGGAAAAAAGAATTATTTGGAGAAAAGAAGTTTAATTTAAGACATTGCAACCATCTTTAGGGCTATAACCTCCCACAAACTTTCATGACAATTGACTCTATTCCCCCTCTCTAAGATTTTCCATCTCCTCAAAAAATAAACTTCTCTTCCTATCAAAAAGGAAAGAAAGCTGGAAAGAAAGGACAAGAGCAATAGAATTGTTATGACTAACACAGATACAACTTGCCCGATTAAGCAACCATAAAACCCCAGAATTACAAGTAACAATTGCCATGATGACATTTAAAATAAAAATAATAATAAAAACATGCATATATATATATATATATATAGATATGCCCAGTCACACATACACGCTCCTGCATGATACACACTAGTTAACCCACCATGAAGACAACAATAACTGCTGCTGCAGCTAGCAGATGTAGTGTGCATATTTTGACAATCATGAGTCTTTGTCAAACTAATAGGCATAAATCATGGTAAAATAAGAGTAAACAACCTTGAGCATCTAATTTACCCCAACATTATTCACAGAAAAACAGATTATCAGATGCAAATTTTTCAAGGATGCATTTTGAGTCCTTACCAGGGAGTCAAATCCATGACTCTCTGCAGTCTGCAACACTCCATGAAGATAAGAGAACTCCACAAAAATTCATATAAATGCCAAAGAAACTGAATGTAGGTTCAATAACTTTGATTCGCTAAATCAAGGAAGGATGGATGAACATATATCTGTTGCCCACCAATAACCTCAATGTCCTCACTGACTGAAGCAAGCTAACAGACTTATCATGTAATAAAATCATCTTTTAAAATTCAGATTCTGAGTTTTAAACTTGATTTTCAAGGATTGCTGTAAAAAAGCTACAACAATATCAGGCATTATTTATCATCAAGGGCGAATTATTCTCCAAAAAAACCAAGTATGGGAAATGTTTCCTCTAATCATCTTCTCATCCACCCTTTGAAGCCTTGATCCCATGGAAGCGTCATTTTCCCTTACGGAGGACACAGAGTTGATGCCCAGAAGTTCAAGTACAAGTCCATATTTTATAATTACTCAAGTTTTTCTATTTAAGTACTAGTAAACATTAAGAACCCAGGAACCATCAAACCACCTGCATTTAAAACCGCTGTTTGGGTTCTTTATTAGGTTCTTATTCCATAATCCCTGTTTGGTTTCTGAGAGAATATTCAAAATGATTTTAGAAAAAAAAAAAATGAAGTTCTATGTTTAATTTAAGCCATGCTCTTCCTTCACTCAGGTCGCCAATCATGAAAACTTGAGAGTATTCAATGATTTGGTTTCTTTTATTTATGCAGCATCCAAACAGAGAACAACCATGCATAAACAAAAAAAAAAAAAAAAAAGGAAACAATAGTTCCATCCAAAAAGAAGGAAATCAATCCAACATACTGCACTAGAACAGAATATAGTAGAAAAAAGAGGGGAAAAAAACAAAGAATTTCCCAAGAACAAATCACGCGATGAAACTTAGCAATCAGAGGAGCGACGATCGCCAAGTACCAACCCTTCATTTGGTTCCGGAGAAACATGGGAAAAAGATAAAAAAAAAAAATTAAAGAAAATTCCAAAGCTAACTTCCCACAAGAAACCCAAGAACCTCCCCTAAAAAAAAGCAAGCATGGCTCGAACAACTTTTCATTCCCTTTTCCGATTTTATTGAAATCAAAACAACACAAAACAAATTATTCAAAACCTCGTTTTTCTCCCCTTCTCCTCCATTTTCTCGCCAACCAAACAAAAACAACAAAAAAAAGGAAAAAAAATATATTTCCGATCAAAGAAATACCTCTCAAGGCTTCATCGGAAGAATTCAAGAGAGAGAAAGCGAAGAAAAAAATGAAAAACCAGAGAAGAGTGTAGAGAGGGAAGGAGAAAAGGACTCTATGTACCACTGCGAGGTGGCTGATGTCCGAGCCTGGGTCCGAACCGACAGATCCTCGCCACGTGGAGAATGGAATCAGCTTAAGAGTTAGGTGGGGTTGGAGAGATGAGATAGGAGCGGGAAGGTGGGCCCATAATCGGGTTCTTTTTCTTTGCTTTATCCATTAGTCGCTGGTGGGCCCACCACTCTGTGCTTGGGGAGATTATGCACGCTACGTTAAGTACAATTAAAATATCTGCTATGCCCACCTCAGCCCATTTCAATTTACTGAATTTCTTGTGAACGTTTAAAAATCAATTTTAATTATTAAATTTATCAATTATGCCCGACACTAATAGAATTATTATTATTATTATTAGTTAACTAAAAAAAAACTTTATTTTTTTATTTGAAATGCCTCAAACATATTAATTAAATTTCTATAATATCCATACAAACTGATATTACTTTCCATCAACCAAGCAAATACTTATTATAACTTCATTCAAAATAATTTTTCAAATATAGGAGGAACATTTATCGAGATTTATAACTTTTCTCAAACATAATACAAGAAATATATTCTAATTTAATTGAGTTTTTAAAATATATTATAATTATTCTATTTTTTAATATAAAAAATGTATCCAAAATATTAAATTTAATGGTGTTATAACTTAATTTGAAATGTCTAATAAGAGTCGGTTTGGCAATGTTTTTTAAAAGTCTTTTTAGTCCTAAAAATGCTTTAAAGTATTTTTAAGATAAAAAATAAGAATCCGTTTGATAGTAATTTTAAGAAGCGCTTTTAATATTTATAATACTTGAAAAATTTTATAATTAAAATGTTAAAAATGCTATAAATACTTTTTAAAATCACTTCCAAATGTACTTTAATTGATTGGGAATATTCTGAAAAACACTTTTAATTTTTTTTTTAAACATTTGAAGTGTTTTTTAGAGAAGCATTTGGGGGTGTTTATTTAAAAATAAAAATAAACAAAAATAATAATAAAATAAACATATAAAAAAATGCTTCAAAAAATTTTATATATTCCTAAAATACATTTTCCTGCTATCATCGGTTTCTCTTTCACTTTTTGCTTCCTTCTCACTCTCCTCTTCTTCTTTCACTTTCTTTTCATAAAAATAATTATTTTTTAGTTTTTTAACAATATAAATGCTTATATTTTTGTTTGTAATAAAAGTTTTTGGTTTATTATAATTTTTTTAGTAATAAATCTCATTTTTAGTTATTTTTTATTATTAAAAGCATTTTTTTACTTATGTAATATATCATCAAAAACATTATTATAACCGCTTTTTCAAATTCTCATAAAAAAAATTTTCATAGAAATGTTGTAGAAGAAAATACATATAATAAAAATACTTTCGATAAAAAAGCACTGTCAAATGGGTTTTAAGTGATGTTGGATTGTTTCTCCGATGAGATGCTATACGATTTTGTCTTTAATTTTATATCATACACTAGGCTTTTGGATTCTTTCAATGATATAAAGTTATTTTTTTATTTTTAAAATTTAGGAGTAATCTTTGAAAGCAAGGCCTAATGGTTAGACGAATCAATTATGCTTTCCCTATGCACTCAATAAAAGCTCACGTCTAGTGATAGTGGAATAATTTAAAATTGAATTAGACCACTAAGAAAGTTTCAAATGATCAAAATGTTGAATGAAGGAGCAACTATAAATAATTCAAATGATCAAAATTGAATTAGCTAGCGTGATCATAATTGAAATTTGAAGAAAATTTGGGGTATGCTTAGGAATTTTTTAGAACTAATTTATTTGAAAAAAAAAATGTCAAAACATTTTTTATTATCATTGTTCATCAAACAAGTTCCTAAGAATTGATTTAAAAATAGACTATTTTATAGAAATATATTTGAATTATTTTTCATTAATTTCACTTATTTTATATGAATTATTTAAAAAATTATACTACTGCATTAAATGATTGAAGATAAAATATTATAAATAAAAGTTATTTTCAATATTACATCTTCTCGAACAAACTTTTATTTTTTAAGAATCCTATAATTGTATTATAAAAATATTAAAATAAATTGTTAAATTGTTTTTTGAGAATTGTTTTAAACAATGCTTTTAGATAAACTTTTAACGCCTTAGTTAGTGTTTTTTTAAAATAATTATGAAAAACAGTTTTTCAAAATTGTTCTTTTATATTTTGTAAAAATAAATTCTATTTGAAAAGTCTAAAATATTATTAACATATTTTTAATGTTTTTAAATATATTTTAAAAATAATTTTTATATCTAGTGTTTTATTTTTAATTATTTTACATGTTTGTATAATTATTTTTTAAAATAACCATCATAAAATAAGTGAAAAAAAAAACTAAAATATGTTATTTAAAAATATATTATTTTATGTTCTTAAAAACAAAAAATAGAAAATAATTTTTGGTTGTCAAACATATTTTTCTGGATTTTTTGTTTTAGATAATATAAAACTTTTCTTTAAAATAATTATCGCTCCTTATTATTTGCCCTGTTTTACAATTATTATCGAATTTTTTGTTTCATAAAACAAAAAAAAAAAATAGAAAAATACATTTGACAACCACAAAATTATTTTCTATTTTTGTTTTTAAGAACAAAAAATAAGTTATTTTCAGATAACATTTTTTAAGTTGTTATCAGTTGTTTTTACTTGCTTTTTTTAAAGTTGCTTTAAAAAATAATTAGACAAACATGTATAATGATAAAAATAAAAATTTAGACAAAAAAAATTATTTTTACATTTTATTTAAAATATTAAAAATAAGTTAAAAACATTTCAGTTCCCAAACAGACTTTTATTTTATAAAATATTATAGAATAACTTTCAAAAACTATTTTTGAAAACTATTTTAAAAATCATTTATCAAAATTTTGTTTATCTGACAAGTTTTAAGTAAGTTTCGGGCCAACTTCGAACTTGAATCAAAATAGTAGTTAAAAATCCTGAAATTAATAGTGTCCCATTATTTAATGTTTGGTACCAGCAAATTTTTGGATCCAACAAACTATTTTTAAGCTCAATCATTACCATAGTTGTATGATTATGGTTGATAATGTCTCCCCATGCTTTGGGTAAAAGGAATTCAATGGCAGTAAAAGATAAGTAATTATTAGACATCTATACCAAATTGTTAACTAATGAAAGGTCATTTTAGCAGATCAAACACACACACCCACATCTCTTTAACGCATCTATCACCGACTCAATGATTAACGAATTGATGTAAATTTTTTAATTTTTTTTTTTTTAAAGAAAAAATAGTAGGAGGTAAAGACAAAAGACTTGCCTTAAAAAGGAGGGGAAATTAAATTAAAGAAAAGGGGAGAGATCAACGAACACATCCCAAGTACTCTACTGGGACGAGGGAGAGAGTGGTAAACTACACCCCGGGTTATCAAGTTCACAAATTCCTAAAGAAGTTCATGAGGAGTATCTGCACTCCTTAAAAGGAATTTTGAAATATCCTCGATGTTTTTTAAAATAGTTCTAAAAAATATTTTTTTAGAATAATTTTTAAAAATTATTATTATTATTATTATTTTCTGTTTTGTTAGATGAAAATGTGTTTAAAAACTTGAAGATTATGTTTAATTCCTGGAAAATGTAAGAGAAATAAAATAGTGAGAAAAAGTCAAAGAAAAAAAAAGTCAAAGAAAATTTTAAAAATAAAATAAAATCAATAAATTATTTTATATGTTACGTAAAACTCATTTCACTTTTTTTTTTACCTATATAAAGATTGTGTAGATTTCCAACTAATTTTAATTATATTTGATTTTCTTTTGTATTTTTTTACATTGAAATAAATATAAGAAAATCATTTTTTCTAACATTTTTTTTATTTTCTTTGTACTTTCCGGAACCAAACATAACTGAAATGTTCCTAACCTATTTTATATGTTTTTCAATGCATTTTAAAGATAAATTTTACTTTATTTTTAATCATTATATATATTTGTATAATTATTCATTAAAATAATTTTCATAAAATGAGTGAAAACAAATAAAAATAATTAACAATATTATTTGAAAACATCTTATTTTTTTGCTTTTAAAAACAAGAAATTGTTTATTATTGTGTTTTATTTTTTTATTTTTAACATCAGAATACTACTTAAAAACCAATTGTCAAACAATAACTTAATCATCCTAAACTTCCAATTATACCAGTTTTTGGTATCACCACTTAACCTCCTTATGTACCTCTTTGTGCTTTTATTGACTGTTTTGAAGTTACTTTATTTATTAATTAGCTAATTATTATTATTATTATTAATACTACTATTATTGTGATATTAGTATTATTATATTTATTTTATTATTAATTATACCTATTATTAGAATCATTGTTGGCATTATTATTAATACTATTAATATTATATTAATAATATTATTCTTATTATCATGATGATTATTTTATTATTATATTATATTATAAGTCATCATAGTTTTATTGTATTTGTCTTATATGTTGAGTGGCTTCGTTTCATATATGATTTTTATAAAACTACTAAATGTCTTCATAAGAAAATCTTAAAAAAATACTATTCAAACTCACTTATAAACGTTGGCTTGTAATAGAAAACCAATGTTTAGCCCTATTGTAAGGCATTTAACTTTTAAACTATTTGCCTCATATATCTAATATATTTTTGTCACATCCATATCTTATAATAAGTCACAAAGATGTCTTATTATACTATATTAGCCGGTGTTTTAAGTCATTGTAGTTTTAGTGCATTTGTTTTGTATGTTAAATGTGTTCATGTCGATGTCATATATGATTTGTACAAGAAACTTAAAAGAGTGGTGACTTCTAAAGTCGGTCATTGGAGGTTGGTTGCAAGAGCCACACACAAATGTTGACTTATGGTATCATATAGCTTATGTTTTAAGCTACAATAATTTAGTGTATTATGTTCATACATTCAATGTAGGGATTAGGATAAAGAGAAAAAGAAAAGAAAAAAAAATGAAATATATATAAGATCCATAGAATAGCATAATATAGCTATTTTTCAAATCAATAATCTTTTTATAGGATACAATGAACATACTTAGATTTAGATGTTTTCAAACCTTTTTCCAAGCCAATGTAAAGTAACTTTATTATCTTAGAGTCTTTCATCTTATGGTTCTTTCTTCAAATTTAGGCATAAGAGAAGTATGGACTTCTCTTCCTTGATGGGATGGTGGCTAAGGTTTCTCCATAGAGTATGGGAGTTCACAAGACTATTTATATGGGCTTAAGTGATTAGTGCATGTCATATGGGCTTAAGTCACTTAATTCAGCCCACTTATTTTTATCTAATTATCTGACCTAATTGATGGACTCTAATTAATTAGCTCAAGTGGAAATCATAAGCTACTTGATTATAAACACTTGTGCAACCTTATACTTATGCAAAAACACTTATGTTTTTATGCTTATGTACACTTATAATAATAATAAATAAATAAACTCAAACCAATAGAAAAATATTGTTTTCTCATAATCAAATTTTGGAAACTCAACGCTCCACTAAAGATGATCGATTGCGCTTTGGTATCCTACAACGTTAAATTAAGATACAAGCAATTAATTAATTTCTTGAGCTGATGACCTACTGTTAATTGGATACAATTTCTCCACGACACCAATGTTTTACAATGCAACAAGGCAATGACTATCAATTTTTTAGGATTACATCTCCAATATTTAAGTCTCAAATCCACATATGTCATGATCAACTTGACAACTAACCTACTATTGTTCACAAAGAATATATGTTAAATTCATTCGAAGGAATTATTGTGGTCATAGATTTCATGATCATAAATGCTTAGAATCACGTAAAGGACATACTACCTAGTGAAGGTTGCATGGTTGAATTATCATAGAATTTATGGAGCCTTGTGTGGTTGTTAATGGATACCTTGGAGATGGAAAAATTCAAGTGGAATGAAGGAGATGCAGCCGTATTGATGTTTGTCCTTAGTGGAGAAAGTATGTTGAGTTGTTAATGGTGAGAAATGGTTGAATTGTGGAGAGTTTAGTAGAGATAAATTTCAGCTGTGACGGAGGATTAAAATAGTGGAGAGATTCAACCAATGTAAGCTATAATGAAGCTTTGATCAAGGGAAGAGATGGTTGCCACTTTGTGCGTATTGGTGCCTTGATTTAATGGAAAGGCTTTCGTCCATTTTCCGCTGTGATAATGCTTTGATTTCAATGGAGAATTTGCATTGGAGAAGACCTCTAGAAAGACGGCATTGGGAGGTTTTGAAAAAGCCAAAAAGGAAAAGAGGCTGCCAGCTATTTGAAAGGGGGATCAATGAAGTTTTTTAGTGGGTATCACAGGTGAATTATATTTAGGAAGAGGCTCTTGGAAAAAATTTTATATGGGCTAACATTAATTGAATAATTTGTATTTGCAAAAACGGGTTAATAGATAGTCTATTATATAATGAGCCCAATTAACTAGTGATCACATTTTGGATTGGGTTTTGCATATTTTGAGTAGAAGCTCAGTTGAATGGCAAGTGTAGACTATAAGTCTCATTGAAGCCTATTATAGGAGGGCCAATGAGAACCCAATTTGAGTTATGCTAAGTCCTCTCTCTAATTTAGATAAAAAAAGTTTTTCTGTTTTCCCATTGAGTCATCATAACTGTTATCAAGATCATAGAGAGGAAGACTTTGGTTGCAACAATCAATCACGGTTTTTTATGATGATTCAAATAGATATGTTATTTATAGTGATTTCCTATTGTTAATATCATTTAATCATGTATGATTAATCTATGTGATTATATAAATATTTTACAAAAGCGCCACCAGAATTTTGGAGAGGGGCTCAGGTTGAATTACTTTGGAAAGAAAAGCGCAGGCCACACAAAAACACATAGACGGAGGGGAAGGATTGCATGGAGGCATAAAGAGGGGGGGAGTAAGCCTAAGTGCACCGTGAGCAAAAAAAGAGGATTTCCAATTTTATTTTATTTTTTTGAGTCAACACGCACATAACGACCACTGATCGAAGGAAATCAATCCACCATGCTACCACTTTGGATGGACACTTGAAGCGCACACACCATTCACACAAAGGGGATACACCACAGAGTCCACCTTGAATGAAAGAGATACACTACTGCAATTTGAGAAGATGAGACCATTCAACACGCTGCCATTCTAAAAGTCCACTATCTGGAAATTTCACATCGTTGCATCTAAGTGGATTTCCACAGCCATCTCATGCTAAAAGAGAGGAGACATCAACCACGAATTTTTTTTTTCTACACAGCCAGCACACATTTAATGTCCACGGGCAGGAATTCGGAGTTGAAATCTACGCAGCCGACATCCATACAAGGCAGCACGCAACCAAGGCACATACCCTCAATGAGGTCATGAGTCTTGATTTTTAATTTTTGTTTAAAAAGTTGGAATTTTTCTTTGAGTTTATGATTCATTTGTTTTGGTTCGAAAAGTTAGGTTTAGTTTTTGTTGCAATTCATTAGACTAGTTTGATTTTGTTTTGAGTTAGATTTGATCCATCTTACTCTTATAATTTTAAAATTATTAATTCATTAGTATAAGTGATCCATAGTGGTAAAGTTCGTGATTTTTATTTATTTATTATCATTTTAGTTTCTGAGCTTTTAGAATTTAAGTTGATTAGTCCAATGGGTCCCTTGTCATTATTTTCATGTTCTAAGCTTGTTAATTTTAACTCTTGGTTGATCCACGTTTATTTCATATGTTTTAGAATTCTACATGTTTGTGCTACTATATTCCACATTATGATAATTACATGTTTAGGTGTTCGATTGATCTTAGATTAGTTTATGTTTGTTTATCTCAATTTATGTGTTTGATTTATCCTTGTTAATTCTCGATTAATATCTTGTTAGTTTTATTTGATCTAAAATCGTTTGGTTTATTGCTTTGG
Organism: Vitis riparia; assembly: GCF_004353265.1. Taxonomy (NCBI): domain Eukaryota; kingdom Viridiplantae; phylum Streptophyta; class Magnoliopsida; order Vitales; family Vitaceae; genus Vitis; species Vitis riparia. The sequence continues at coordinate 8,903,003 of NC_048439.1, read as the reverse complement.
TGGTTGTTTATTAAATTGGATTTTCAAAGGCTCTCGAAGATAATAAAAATTGACCTCCTCTACTCTCACCATATTAGTTTGATTGGTTGTCAAAATTTTCAATTTGTAATTTTATTTTCCTTAGATTTGTTTGTGTTTGATCTTTATGTTTTGTTTGTAAAAAATTTCTTCTTTTTTTTTTTTTCAATAAAAATAAACTTTTTCCCAAAATATTCCTCATGAATGTCATTCAAAAACTCACTTAGGGTCCTTTGAATCAAAAATCATAAACTCGATCTTCAAAAATTCATTTCAAAATAATGATTGACCAATTAAAAAATAGATGCAAAATCTTTAGATTTTTGCAATGCAAACAATCCAAAATTCATGTGAATTCCAACCACATTTTTTATTTTAACCAATTTTTTTATATATATTTTTATCATTTATCTTAATATATATTTGACAAGCTACTTTAACCATGTGTTATGGTACTAATGCGATGTGTTCTAAATAATAAAATATAATATGTTTTTTATTGCGAGTACACACTTTCAAAATTTATATATTTACATCATGTATATTGTTTTCTTAGAAAAAGAAAAAAAAAAGAGCATAACCAATATGTTTATTATTATTTCTTTTTATCATTTTAAAAAAAATATCTTTTACAAGTTTTGAATGATTTCCGTCCAATCAATAATTTTTTTTAGGTTATTTAATTAAAATGATAATTAAAAACTTAATTTTGGAAATTTAACAATTCATTCATTTTTTTTATCTCATTTTGACAAAAATGTCCTTATTGTTATCTTGTAAAAATAATAATTTCTTTTAAAATATATTGTAAATACTTAAAATAGTTAATGACATTATTATTATTATTGTTATTATTATTATTTTTGGATTTTCTTTGGATCTGTTGGGATGTTTTTGAAAAATCCAATCACCAATATTTTATCAATTTTCAATATATTGATTCTTGATTGTGGTTTAATGTGGACAGGAGCTAGAGACTTTTGCCAGGGGGCATTGAAGAAAAATATTATATATAACCATCATTCATAAATTGTAAGGTAATTAATGGTATTTTATATTATTATTAAATAATTTTAAATATTAATTATGGAAAATGTATCAAGTTAAACAACCATCGAACTAAAAACACTTTAAAAAAAGTTTTAAAAGAAATTTTCAAGAGAATTAAAAAATAGAAAGAAAAATCATTAGAAATTTTTAATCATTTCGTAACAAATACATTTAAATTATTTTAAAGAATTCAATAATTTTTGTTATAGATATTTTTTAAAATGAAAGAGGTGTGTCCTTTAAGGTCTTATTCTCTTAGAACTTGATCTCATTCATTTATACCTTGATTTCATTTTTTATACTTACATCAAAAAGCCTAGATTTTTTTATGTACTTTCAAAAGTCTGAGATTAAGATTTCAATAGATACCCGATCAATACTTTTATTTTTATTTTTTCCTTTTTAAAATAACTAAATATAAGATAGTTGAAGGTAAAGTATTCTTTTTAAATTCATGTTTCATATTATAAATATTGAAACACAAGTAGCTTAATGGTTATATTTTGATGGACTTATATCATATTCTTACTTCCAAGTAACCCGTCAGGGTAACCTAGTTGGTTAGGGCGAATATTAGAAAATGTGATTTCAGTAAATGACACATGGTTCTCGGTTCCAAACTTATTACTGATGATTAGGGTCCCATGGAAAGTCGTAAGGGCTTGGCCATGATTTCGGTTATTAAAAGAAAAAAAAAATCTTACTTTCAAATAAAAATATAAATAGTTAATAAAAACTAAATAAATATTATTTTTTATGATTTAGTTAAACCAACCATAAAAATAAGTATAAAAAGAAAAAAATATTGAATCAATGAGAAAAAATAAGTATGAATAATATTAAATAATATATCATTATCTTTTTGGTAATATTATTTAATCACATTTATTAAAAAACTTTTTACACGTAAGGAAATATTTTTATAGAAAATTGAGTGGGCATGTCATGTGGCCTCCATGAGCCTTGGCTGGCTCCGCGAGTGGATGTAGGTGTAGGAGACTCTGAACATCAGAAGTGTGGGCACAGAGGATAAATAATCTCACTCTTTTCTTTTACATACTTTATGTTCTTTGTAAGCAGATCAAAGATGGATGAATATACATGTCGTAGGTATCATGATCTAAATTATTAATAGATATGCCATACAGCAACTCTTCTCATTTTTATTGCCTCACAATACAAAATGCAACAACTTGAAAGTGATTTCCTAATGTTTGCTCAAGGTAAGAATTGTCTTGTCCGATATAACTAGCTTTATTTATTTATTTATTTATTTTAGAGAATAAGAGAAATAATAAAGCAATATTATTTGATGATAATTTAGAATGTTATTTAAACTCCCATGAAAGTGTTGTCATTATGCATATACAATTTTTAAAAGGGATAACCGATTAAAATTGATGAAATTTTCTCCACTTTGAAAAACTATTCACTTTTTTTCAACCTAAAAAATACCAATTCTTGACAAAAATGTCCTCATATTTTTTCTTATAAAAGTAACCATTTCTTTTAAAATACATATGTAAATAATGAAAATGTTAAAGGTTATTTATGTAAAAAAATAAGTTACTCTTCAAGTTCAAAAATGAAAAAAATTAGTTTTATAAATTTGAGATGTTTTCATCGTTTTTAATCAATTAATCCCTTTTAAAATAAGCATAACGTGATGACGATCAAACATCTGTATAAAATATTTGTATATCATGATTATAACTCGAAATAGTCGTGTTAACATTTATTTCAAAAAATATTTTCAATTATAAGATGTTATGGACAAAACCAATAAGGATATGACACGTGGAAAAACTTGTTAGCTATATATAAAAAACGAATCTTGGAAAAGAAAAGTGATCTCAGCATATTTATAATTTTCTCGCTGATTAAAATTTGTTTTTTTTTTAATCATGTCAAATCGTTCCCTTAATAATAAGAGGTGCATCTGAGATGGGTTGTATCGGCTTGATAGTCAAGCCGAACACAAAATGTACCGACAAAGTGACATGCAAAATTATTAGAATTGTCTTATAATTGGGTTAATAACAAACATCTAGAAGCAACGTTTGCTTTGGCATTTTCCTAGGCGCATTCATAAAACTATCTACAAAATCCTACAGACGAGACGACAACTACAACCATAGATAAGCCTGTCCTTCTAAAAATCTAAAACCCCCAGACGCGAAAGCCACACTCTCAACCTATGGCTGCCGTCTCACTCGACCTCGCGACCACCTTTCTCACCTTCGCTTCACGTCCTAGGGTTCGTACCGCAGTGTTGCCCCTTCTTTGGAGGCCGAAGGCTTATGGTTCCCATTCTCTCAACTTTCATTCGTTTCCGGTCCCTTCGAGGAGGATTGTTGCCGTCGCTGGCGTTTCCTCCAAGCCCCAGAGGGACCGCCGTCGATTCTCGGCGGTGGCGGCCCAGACGACGCAGAGTGAGGGCTCCGATGTGCTGACGAAAATCCCCCCTGATGATCGGATTCCAGCGACCATCATTACTGGGTTCTTGGGCTCTGGGAAGGTAACATTTTTGCTTTGTTCGTTCTGGAGAATAAATATGCGAATTGGGGTGTCCTCACGTTTTAGCGTTCGTTTCGAAATGAGATGGGCACTGCCATTATTCATTGGTTTCAAAAATTTCAATTTTTTTATTCTTTGTAGTTTGTATAACAGCATAAATGCAGTTGATTTTGCTGGGTTATGTGGATTGCATTTTTGGGAGTTCTATTAATTTGTAGGAAAATTTGGGGGCGTACGAATTGTCTCTTTTGGAGAAGCCTTTTGAGAATCCATGAAGGCCTCATATAGGATAGCTTTAGCTTTTGCTGCTATATAGTACTGATAGAGAAGTATACATTATACAATAGCGTTTTCTGTAGGCTTCGATTTGGTGTTTAAAATCCGTGTTTAGGAACTTTGTATTACCTTGAAATGATGTGATTGCTTTAATGATAGGTACTTTTCTGTTTGTTTGGTAGCTTAAATTCTGATAGTTGAGAAAATAAAAAGGAGTAGAACTTCATGAGTAGGTGAGAATTCAAATGCACCCTGAAAAGCTGGAGAGGTCGATGAATATTACATGAATTTAAGCTATCATTACTGAACTCTGTATTTTATCATCCTTCCTGAACTTTATTTTCCTATGACCAGTCATAAGAAATAGGAAAAAAAAAAAAAACTTACACCCCCATAATTTTTTCATTAAGACTAGAGAAAACCAAATCTTGAAGATCTCACTGGTATTAAAAATCATTAGCCTTTGATACAAGCTTTTTTTTTCCTTTTCTTAACCACTCTCTTTGCTATCCTTAGTATAGGAGTGGAAAAACCGAAAAACTTTAAGGGCAACTAATTTTACTTATACTAGTCTCATTGTTAGAGAAAAAACCTCGTCATTCTAATCTAGTTTCTGGATGCAAATAGCAAGTTTGTTGGTTTTGGTAACCATGTAAAACCTAAGGATATTTATAAAAATCTTGTTAAAGAACATGATATAAATTGTGAGCCAAAATCCTACAAGTTTAAGTTTTTAAGAAAATTGGTAGTCCAACATGGTATGAGAGCCTTGTCTTACCGGAGGTCATCTGTTTGAGCCTCACCACATATATCGATTTCTGCAATTTATTAAACTCGCATTTAAGAGGTTAATTGTGGTTGTTTGCCTTTGGGCCTATGTATTTCTCCATGTGTGGGTATGGGACCACATGTGATGGAGAGTGTTAAAGAGCTGATATACATCGTGGGCCCAAATCTAGTAAGTTTAAACTTTTAGGAAAATTGGTAGTTCAACAAATATTTTTTTATTTATTCTCTTTGTAGGGGAAATTCCTTTTATACACTTTGCATTTACAACTATCCATGTGAGGATGTTATTCCACGTTGCACATGGCTCATATAATGTTATAATAAGTACATGCCCTTGAGGCCTGACTCAAGTGGTAAAGGGATGGGAGGGTTTGTGGGAGTTTTAGGTTCAAGTCCTAATGGGGACAAAAATTTAACTATATATATATATATAAATATATAAATGTTGTAATAAGTACATGTTTCATATTCCAAAACAAGGGGAAAGTCTAGAATGTACTCCTACAACATATTTTACCATTTATGATGCATAAGTTGCTAGTTGAAATTTGCCTCGAGGTTGAATTTTTTTTTTTGATAGGTATTTTTTTTAATTTCCTCTTTTTGTCCCTGGTAGGTCTTGAACCTAAAACCTACCACAAACCTACCTTAACCCTTTACTACTTAGCTAGGCCTAAAGGGCTTATGCTATAAGGTTGATGTCATGTGGCATGGATGTACTTAAAAATTTTGTTCCTAAAAGACCAAGTCATGTCAGCTAATGAATTCCATTTTATAAGTTAAGTATTTTCAAAGATTTGATGATTGGAATTTATTTTAATTAAATCAATGGGTGTGGAATATCTATTAGAATGTTTTGTTAAAGAATGTCAAACTCAATTGTTAAACCTTGTCATGGAAAAAAAGAATTATGATGGTGACATGGTATCTAATGAATTTAATCAAGTTGCTTAAATGTACTAAAAGCAATTTGGTGTGTGATTCTAAAGCAATGTTTTTAAAACTGGACTTGTCATTGAACCAGAAAAGTTACTGCTTCATGGTTCAATAGTGGACTGATGGTTAAATCAAAATTGAATAAGTGATGTCATAAATATGTAATTGATATATAATTAAAATTTAAAATATAGATAAATAAATTAAAAATCAATAATATTTATTTTTTTATTCTTGATATTATCAAATTAAACCATAAATAATTATTAATATTTTAAATTTTATTAATTAAAATATATAATGTTTAAATGTGAATATATTAAAAATGAAAGATATTCAGTTGTTTAATTTTACTATATGTTTTTACTTATATAATTTAAATATAAATATTACAATTTTTTTTGTACAAAAATATTGTAGTTTTGTTTGCAACATTGATCAATAAATTGTAATCATTGAAGTGGTGCCTCTTCCATATTTTGAACTCAAAGTCCAAGTTTAAGTTCCCAGCTGAGTTTCTTTCATGAATGTTCTTAAACTCATCTCACATCGGATGTGGATGAGAATAAAATGGGCTTTAAATTCCTTATTTAGCCAAGCAAGAATGTGCGTGTGGGGGGTGGGGACTATAGTGGAGCTCACTAGGCAGCATAATGGGTTGGGCTTACATTTTGGTGGTGAATAAGACCAACCCAGAGCCCAGAACTGGCCGGTCTCCACCGTTTCAGCGGTCCACATTTCGATGCTGGTTCATTATGTAATTTAGCTCAAAGCCTCAACCGGACCAGATCAGGCTTCAGTTGACAGTCCAACTAGTCTGGTCCGATTCTTAGAACATTGTTCTAAGTTAAGGTCTTCACCACATTATATGAAGATTGCAAATGGTGGAAAGTTTGTGGAATGTTCTAGAATGAAAACGAAGTTCAAACTTCATTTACCAGAACAAGCACATAAATGAGCAAAACAATGGGAACAGAAGTGAGAATTGCAGTCTGTAGGACTCATTGCATGAGGTTTGAAAATTGGCACTGTTTCTTGTCTGATGCATATATAAAGAGCATAATAAGAGGAATTTTGAGGGTTTGGAGGATCGGTCAGAATTAGCAATGAAAGAACTTGTCTATGCTTGATCATGGGTTTCTTGGAAGATGGGTATTTTTCTATGCCAATTTCTTCAGAATGCTAGCACACCTATTGTTGTATTTATTTAATATTGAGTTGTCACATTTGTGTGTGCCTTGCATACTCCCTGTTTACATTGCATAGTACCTGTCTTTTGTTTGGTATCTATCTAATATATCTCTAATTTGCCTGTCAAAAGAACAGCGCAGTCTGAAAAATTTATGGACTATGTGAACAGGAAAATTATTTACAAGCTAATAGAAATGTGTTGGAAGACTTTGTGTGAATCTTATGAGCGAATGTGAACTATGAAAAGGCCATATGGTGAATGTGAACTTTAGGCAAAAGTCATTATAGAACCAAAATCATTCCGGTATTTATTATTAGATTCAATCAAATTGTAAACTTAAGAATGATTGAGAAATTTCAGAGAATGTTTATGAAAAATTATGAGAAAAAGACTTGATAAACATAAAAGATAGATTTTGAAGCATGTTGTTTATTGGTTTTCGCTGGATTTTGTAGAAAGTCTTCTAAAAGTTCCAAATAATCATTTCCAATTATTTTTAGTTTTCTGAGTTTCCATATTGCATGTGCTAACTTTGAAATATTTCTTCATTGTCTCACAAACAGGGTTACTACCAAAACTACTCTTTATAAGATGAAGCTGATTTTTGTTGACTGCTGAATGTGGCCCATTACTTGCCCTGTCTCAATCCTTTTTCTTCTTGCTAATGTGGCATTGTAACTTGGAAAATAATACAAATAGAACTTACCTATAAAAAAAAAAAAAAAAAAAAGAAAAGACAAATAGAACTGAATGTCAGATCCTCTTCCTTGTTGCATACAAGGAAATGCTCTCTATGAGGAGTTTTGTAGTGTACCATTGTGGTAGAATGGAGGCTTTCCCTTCCTATCTTATGGAACCCTTGGATCTCACTAAGAGTAGATTTTTGCTTGGGAAAATGGTGGGGAAGAATTTTGGTGGTGGATCAACTCAAAAGAAGGGGGTGAAAAATTCCGAATAGATGCAACATGTGCATAGGAAAGTAAGAAACAATTGACCACATCTCCTTTATTATTCAAAAGTAGTCATCTCGTGTAGTTGATCTACACTCAGTAATAGAGTATGTGATGCAATCCTTAGTAAGGAAAGTACTCTTTAGCTGAGTATAGAAGAAGTAAGAAATACTTGACCACATTCTCCTACTCTTCAAAAGTAGTCAGCTTATGGTAGATAATTTACACTCTGTTTGGAATGGAGTGGGTGATGCCAATCCTTAGTAAGGAAAGCACTCTGAGCTGACATGGCTCCTTTGTTGGGAAAAAGAGGAAGAAATCTTGAAGATTTGCTCCTTTATTCTTTTTTTTGACCATTTGGAAGGAGAGAAATAGGAGGGCCTTTGAAAATATTGACAAAGCAAAGCGAGCTATCAAAGCAGTGTTTATGCTTAATTTTGGGGATGGTTGAAGGTGTATATAGGAGATTACACTTTGTTCATGTTGGACTTTATTGATTGGTTGAGCTTTAGGTTGTGGCTGGTAGTTGTTTTTTGTCTTTACTATGACCTCGTGGGCCTTTTGATGCCCTTGTATACATTGTGTATACTTTAGTGCGTCCGTTTGTTAGGCTTTGTTCATTTAATCAACATATTGCTTTTGCCTATCATTTAATGAACATATTGCTTTTACCTCAAATGCATTCGATTTTACTCTTCTTGCACTCCTTGTGTTTTTGTCTTCCTTTTTTTTTTTATATTCAATAGAATTTAGGTTTATAGTATTTGTAGTGGCTTTCAAATAAGAGTTTTGGATTGCTCTAGAAAATTTCTAGGGAGTCTTTTAGGTTTCTCTTTATATCAAGAAAGATAGTTTATGCTAAGATTTTCTAGGAGAAATTTATTTTAAGTAGTTTTTGGATAGGATGATACTGTTTGAGGTTGTAAAAAAAGTAGGATTGTCATATGACATTTTTCTAGTGTTTGAGACCTTGAGTAGCACTGGACTTGCTCTTGACAGTTTAAATACAAGATATTAGGGTGTCCACTTCCTTTGCAACTTAACCCAAAATGTTCTCTATGAATTTCCATTAAAAATGTGAATCTTTTTGTTGGAAATATAGGGTCTATTTAGGAATGTTTTCACTTCTCTGATATTTTCTAGAACAAAAGTTTGTCTAGGAATTTGAAATGTTCTCAACTTGGTTTCTGTTTCTAAGTATCTCTTAAGAATAATTTTTATTTAGCATGCTTTATTTTCAATCATTCTTTAGAAAACAACCCCCCAAAACAATTGAAAACAATTAAAATATGTTATTAGAAAACAATCCTCAAAAACACGTTTGGGAACAATTGACAACCAAAGGTGTTTTAATGTTTTTTTGTTCTCAAAAATAAAAAACTGTTCTTGACAACAGTGCCCAAACATAGCCATAACTTTAGTTTTCCCTAGAAATATTTTTTGAACATATTGTGGACTAGAGGGGAAAGGATATTATTTTATGACAGTGAATTTATTCAAATTTGCCCCAAGTTTCACAATGAAATATCTATCAAGAATTTAAAGATGATACTTCCCCTAATCTATTTGACTCCCTGAAAAAACTGGAGAAAACATATGAAAAAACGCTTAAAAAATGAGCGATAGGTTCTTTTCTCATTCTTTTTTCAGGTTAGCATTTTCTCTTTATTTTTTCTGTCGATTCTTTTAGAGAATTATTTCCTTTTTTTTTTTTTTTGGGGAAAAAAACCAGTCAATAATATTGATCTGTTTCTCTATGGTTTTGAACAGACTACTTTACTAAACCATATATTAACTGCTGATCACGGGAAACGCATTGCAGTGATTGAAAATGAGGTATGGAATCAATCTTCAATTGCTCAATTGTGATGAATTTATTCAGCATTTATGTGGATTGGAATAAAATGATTTGGGATTTTCTGCTGAAAACTGTGATAGTTTTCAAGCTCGTCTTGTTTAAAAATTTACTAGTTGTTAATTAAGACCTGGTGCTTGTGGTGCCATCATCGAAATGGGTTATCTAAATTCACATCCTTTTGTTGACTTTGCAGTATGGTGAAGTCGACATCGATGGCTCTCTAGTTGCTGCAAAGACTACTGGGGCAGAGGACATAATTATGCTCAATAATGGTTGTCTCTGCTGCACTGTGAGGGGTGATCTTGTTAGGATGATTTCAGAATTGGTCAATAAAAAGAAAGGGAAATTTGATCATATTGTTATAGAGACTACAGGTAGGTATTTTTCTCAAACAACTTTATTAAGTTAATGTATGCTTTGGAGTCTGCAATTATCACATGTTCTCTTTTGATGCTTGCAAGGAAGGAAAAAGTGAGAACAAATCTATAAGAGAATTGTAAAAGCCTGTTGGTTTTTGCATTTTTTTTCTGGGAAAAATATAATTTATTAACAAGGCACCTTACAAAGAGAACAAGCAAAGCATCACTAACTCTCCTTGAGTCCCTCATAGGAGCTGATTTCCTGTGGACAATCATGAAAATTATTTGGCCATGTTTTACAGTCTCTGTAACAGCACATCCATAATCCTTGTTTTTCCTACTGTTAGTTTCAACTCTTAAGCAGGAAAAAATCCTATTAACTTTGTTGCTTTTAGAAGGTAAGAGTGACTTTCTCCTTTGGAGTCTACAAAGTTAACTTTGCCTGTTTATTCATAATGAATGCACATTGGCTTTAGTGTAGAGGTGCATCTTTGTCCTACATCCATCTCAATAGCATGAGACAAGCATTCATAAGCCTTATTATCTATATTATCACCTAGTAATGATAATATAGATAATAAGGCTTATGATCTGTATTATCATTACTAGGTGATAACATAGATACCAAGGGTGGCTGGGAACTGGTTGTCTGGTGAGGAGGAGATTAAGGAGGGGTGATCAATGCATTTAGTCATCTCTTTATTGACAACAGTTACTAGAGACCTAGCATTAATGGATTGTCTTTTGAGTCTTTGACTCGGGAGGAGGCGAGGAGTTTGGAGCATCCTTTCTTTGAGGAGGAAGTCTTTTCAACTCTATCAACTTTGAATGGGGATAAAGCTTCAGGTCTGATGGGTTTACCATGGGTTTTTGGCATCTTTGTTGGGACTTTGTCAAGGGTGATGTGTTAGGCTTCTTTAAGGAATTCTTTGACCTTGGGCAGTTTGAAAGAAGTTTGAATGCTACCTTTTTGGTCTTAATCCTAAAAAAGGGTGGTGCAGATGATTTAAAGGATTTTAGGCCTATTAGCTTGGTTGGGAGCTTGTACAAATTATTGGCCAAGGTTCTAGCAAATAGACTTAAAGAGTGGGGAAAGTTCATCTTTTCTTCTTAAATGCTTTTTTGAAAGAGACAAATTCTTAATGCAGTCCTTATTGGCCAATGAAGCCATTGATTTGAGGTTAAAGAGTGGTTCTAATGGCATTCTATGTAAGTTAGACAGAGAAAAAGCCTATGATCATGTAAATTGGAACTTCTTATTTGCGGTTTTGGATAAGATAGGTTTTGGTCATAAGTGGATTGAGTAGATTAATTGGTATACTTCTACAGCCAAATTTTTAGTTTTGATCAATGGGACTCTTGTTGATTTTTTCATAGCTCAAGAGGGTTGAAGGAAGGAGATCCTTTGTCTCCTTATTTATTTGTTTGGCTATGAAGGCACTTAGCTTTCTTCTTAAGAAAGCTAGGGAGGGGGGGTTTTCTTTCAGGATTTAAGGTGGGAGGCAGATGTGGCGAGGGAGTGGAGGTGTCTCATCTTTTGTTTGCGGATGATGCATTAATTTTTTGTGAGACTTCTAAGGACCAACTATTGCATCTTCATTGGGTCTTGATGTGGTTTAAAGCAATTTCTGGGCTTAAGATCAACCTTGAAAAAGGTGAGCTCATCTCAACCGGAAGTATTCCTATAATGGAGGAGTTGGTGGATATTCTAGGATGTAAAATGGGGTTGTTACCTTCCAAGTATCTTGGGCTTCCTTTGGGTTCTACCTTTAAATCAACCACAATGTGGGACTTGGTGGAAGAGAGGATGCAAAGAAAGCTCGCAAAGTGGAAGAGACAATACTTGTCCGGGGGGTTGCTTTAACTCTTATCAAAAGTACCTTGTCTAGGCTACCATTTATTTCATGTCCATTTTTGTTGTTCTAAGAAAGATGTGTTGTAGATTGGAAAAACTTCAAAGGGACTTTCTTTGGGGAGGGGGATCTCTTGAAAATAAGCTTCACTTAGTGAGTTGGCGCAAAGTTTGTAAGCCAATGGTGGAAGGAGGGCCAGACATTCAAAATCTTTCTATTTTGAACAAGGCTCTATTAGGCAAATGGAGTTGGAGGTTCATGTCAGAAGGGGAGCCCTTGTGGAAGAAAGTAATCATTGGTAAGTATGGGGTAGAAGAAAGGGGTTGGTGCTCTTTGGAGGCAAGGGATGGTTATGGCATAGGATTGTGGAAAGCTATAAGGAAAGGATGGGAAGCTTTCAAAAGAAAGATTTCCTATGTTTTGGGCAATGGAATAAGGGTAAGATTTTAAAAGGACATTTGGTGTGGGGACACCTCTTTGAGGACCTCTTTCCCTTCTTTGTTCACTATAGTCACTTCAAAGAAGGCTTGGGTATGTGATGCTTGGAAGCAGGCTGAATTTAGGGGGTATTGGAACCCTCATTTTGTAAGGAATTTTCAAGATTGGGAATTAGGTTGTGTTGAAGCACTCCTTTTGTGTTTGCATGGTAAATCAGTGAGTAGGAAGGTGAATGACAAAGTGGTGTGGATGGCTACTAAGGGAGGCTAGTTTTCAGTTAAATCTTTCTATGATGGGATGGTTCAAAGGGGTTTAGATTCTTTCTTGGCAAGGCTTATTTGGAATTCTTGGGCTCCAATAAAAGTCATTTTTTTTTTTTGTTTGGGAAGCAACTTGGAAAAGGATTCTAATCATGGACACCTTGGAGAGGAGAGGTTGGACTTTGGTGAACAAATGTTTTCTATGTAAAGGTGAGGGGGAATCTTGCGATCACATCCTTCTTCATTGTTCCAAGGCAATTTGTTATGATAGTAGTCTTCTCCTTGTCTGGGAGTGGTTTGGGTGTCGCATACCTTAGTCTAAGTAACGCTACTTAGTTGGCATAGCCGATCCATTGGGAAGAGGAGAAAGAAGGCGTGGAATGTAGCTCCTCTTTGTTTGTCTTGGACTATTTGGATAATGTTGAGCTTTTAGATCAAGAGCTAAAATTCTCTCTTTTATGTAACTTTTTAGAATGGACCAAAGGTGGTCTAAGACAAGAGTCCTTCTCTATGATTGATTTTATTGATTGGTTAGGTTGCCAATAAGAGGAGGACTTTTGTGTTTTTTTCTTTGGTGCGCACATGTATATTTCCTATGTGCTTTGTGTAGCATTTTTTGGCTCTTTAATATCTCTATTGCACTTTTGCCTATAAAAACAAATCTATATTATCACCTAGTAAATGTAACCAGATGAAAGGAAGTAGGGTGCTTTATTTCCATTTGAAATCATATAACCTTGTAGAGGTTAAGATGCTTTTAAATGGGCAACCTCTACTTTTTAACAACCTTCACCGAAACAACGTTCTGGCTGCTGCTGACATCAACAATAATATTGCATATCTTACTATGACAAAAGACTCCAGCACAAAAAGAATTGTCTTCTCCAACTTTCTTA